>NW_026000223.1:7769464-7827240 GCF_001458135.2 Marmota marmota marmota
AAAAAAATAGAGGAATTATTTAACAATGCTACAGGAGGAAAATGATTAAAAATCCTTGGCAAACTCTACATTTCACTAACATGTGCTCAACATACAATTTACAGAATTGTATTAAGCAGATAGTTAAGGTTTATAAAAGTAATACGTTGTTTATATAACAATATTTTTATGTAAAACTTATTAACATACTTACAAACTTACTGATCATTTACAGTTATTAAAACTGAGCTTTAAAAAGTTAAAAATAACAAATCATTCTAACAGTTGTCTGAATTCAAGTATGAAAAATTATTCTAAATTATTAAATTCTTTAAAAATATATACTACCAGTTGTGGTGGCACATGCCCGTAATCCCAGCAACTGAAGAGGCTGAGGCAAGAGAATTTCAAGTTTGAGGCTAGCCTCAGTACCTTAGCAAGATCTTCAGCAACTTAGTGAGACCCTATCTCAAAATAAAAAATAAATTTAAAAGAGGACTATAGATCTAACTCAGTGGTAAAATGTCTCTGGGTTCAACTGTCTCTGGGTTCAACTCCCAAATTAAAGAACCTGGTACGTACCTTTGTGGGAAAGCATTTGATCAAACCCAAGGCCCTGGATTTTATCTCCAGCACCCAACCAAAAAAAAAAAAAAAATCAGACTAATAAACATATTAATAAGATACTGAGTTACCTTTTGCTTTTCAGAGTGATTGCTTGCTTGTTTGGTTGCCTCAGCCAGTAATTCTTCATATTGTTTATGACCTTTATATTCCCGTACCCGCTTTTCATGAACCCATGCCCTCTCTGGCTGGTTGCTGAAAAATTGAACATGATATTCCCGGGCACCTGTAAATAAAAATTCTTATTAATCATTTCAGAATGTAAACATCCACATACACTGCCAAAAGGACCTCTACCCCAGGTTCCTCAGTATCATTCCCATTAAAACCCAGATATTTTGAATTATCCAAAGATATATCCCAATACTTACCAATTATACAACTAATAGCTACTGTAAAAATCACTCCAAATGATTAAAATCAGTGCAGCAAGTTATAAAAGAACAAAAGCAGGAAGTCTGCTAATTATCAGATTTATTTTTATTTGCCTCCAATCTTTTTACAAACCAAGTAGGGTATAAATTAATAATGTTTCCTTCAAAAAATCTTTGAGATGTTTCCTCAGACTTTTAAAAGCCAAATACTGGTCAAGTTGTTCTTCTAAGCTAAATAAATGTGAGGCTATTTCAGGAATTCTGTGAGGTCAAAACCATTTTCATAATAATTATTTGTCTTTCTCATTATGTTGACGTTTACACTTTTGCTAGTGCAAAAACAATAGCAGAAGAGACTTCTGGCATCCTAGCACAAACAGAGACAAACAGAAGGCCCCAAACTGCACCACTGTTACTGTGTTTTTCATAGCCATAAAGTGGCACTTTTTAAAAAAAGTCTATTTATCACTGTTGAAGCGGTCCAAATTATTAATTTTACTAAATCTTGGACCTTGAATACATGCCCCTTCAATACTCTGTGTGATGAAATAAAAGAATGAATAAAACACTTTTGCAGATAGGAATATGCCTGTTGTCTTGAGAAAAGACATTAGTGTGATTGAGAAGCAGGGTGACTTGGCCATGTTTCCATAAATACTATTTTTACTAGAAAGTGTGACTGAAAGAATTATAGTAATTCAAACTTGAGTATTTGGCAGGTATCTCCTTGAAAATGATCTTTCTTACTTCAAGGAAAATAACACTATTTTGTGCCAATAATAAAATCTGATCTTTCAAGCAAAATTAGAATTCTGAAAAATTTGTCTTTGCTCCAGAGTCTGCCAGGTTCCCAATAATCAATTTTTAAAAGAATATCTATAAGGGAATGTGTCAATATTTGAAAAAGCCACATGATTCAGGAACCAAGAGTTTTTAAATGGGCAATACATGCAAGGTGTTATAAAATCATGAAAGATAAAAGATTCATACAAAGTACAAGTAAAACCAGTGAATTTTTATGTAACAAAGTACAAAAAGCTCATTGAAATTATTTCAGATTCTACATTGTAATTAACCCACCACTTGTTGAGCTTTGGTTTAATATCAAAGAAAAATATCCACAATTATCTAAAAAGGTTATTAAAATACTCTTTTTCCCTACTGAAAATTTGTTTGAGGTAGTATATTTACTGCAACCAAAACAATAAATTATGACAGAATGGAGAAGTAAGAGAATCCAGCATCTTCATTAAGCCAGAGACTAAAGAGATTTACAAAAATGTAAACAATACCACTTTTCTCATTAATATTTATTGGGAAAAAGGTTTTTCAAAAAATTTAATTAATATAAGAAAGTATTATTTTAAATAAATTAGTACATATTTTTTAAAATTTCTCAATATAAATAGTAATAGATATAACCTACAAAATTATACTTTGTATACAACCAGAGATATGAAAAATTGTGCTCTATATGTGTAATAAGAATTGTAATTCATTCCGCTGTCACATAAATAAATAAAAAAAAATCTATAAACAAAAACTTTTTGGTAAAAAGAGTCCTGGGACCAAAATACCCAAGAACTGTTGTTTAACAGCAGTGCTACACTGTGCACTGTGGCAAATGTCTATAATTCCAGCTACTTAGGAGGCTGAGGCAGGAGGATTGAAAGTTTAAGGAGGATTGCCAGCCTTGGCAATTTAGCAAGACCCTGTCTCAAAATAAAAAGGGCTACGGATGAGATGCAGTGGTTAAGCAGCCTAGGTTTAATACATGGTACCAAAAATAAATAAATGTTTAAAATTTTTTTAAAAAGGAGGCTGGGAATGTAGCTTAGTGGTTAAGCATCCTAGGGTTCAATCCCTAGTATTAAAGTCTTAGAAGCACCAGTGGTACTTTGAAAGCATGGTCCAAATAAGCCATACTGTAACAAACTAAGTAATAGAGACGACAGTAAGCATTTAGAAACTATGTTATCAATTTGATATTATCGAGACACCCAGACATAAGATCAGAGATCTTGCATTCTGTATTGGAATGGGGTGGGGAGGCTTTCATTTTTTAAAAATAAGCTTTTTTAATTTTACATAAGTATTGGTCTATGGTGTACTAAAAACTTTAAAAAGAACAAAAACTGGTCTTCTATCAGAGGTAATTTGAAAAACACTGTTCTAGAGAAAAAGTATCAAATCAATAGAAAAATGAAGGAAATGGGTCTTCTCAAGGAGTCCATGATAATTCAGGTAGGGAAAAAGACAAAACATAGATGTGACTAGAAAAACAATGCGGATAGGCTGAAAGTGTACTAATGTCATCAACTAAAATCTATTACAGTTTAGGTTTGACACATCTTATTATACACTAATGAAAAATTATCTAAGGCATTATTTTGGAAACAAATTAACATTTCATATGCAAAATAACCTAATAGGAGAGAAACACACACAACCTAGATTTCCACATTTAATCTGAGAAGAAAGAACCAAGCACAAATCTAATTATAAAAAAATCAAGGAAAATTTATCAAAAATCCAAGCAACTGGGGCTGGGGTTGTGGCTCAGCGGTAGAGCGCTCCCCTAGCACGTGCGAGGCCCTGGGTTCGATCATCAGCACCACATACAAATAAATAAACAAAATAAAGATATTGTGTCCAACTACAACTAAAAAATAAATATTAAAAAAAAATCCAAGCATCCAATTTAGGGGAGAAAAACAGAAATATAACCTAAACTAATTAGGTGAGTTTGGAGGTTAGGTGGATTGGTATAGGAAGTAGAATTAAAAGAATCTAGCACATAATCTGTTCCCAAAAGTCAGAGTTACTCATTCAGAAGCAAACATAATCCCAGTGGACTTTACAGTTAAAAACACAAAAACTAGAATTCATAGGGGACATAATATCATTTTCATCTCTATTTTCTTTCTTTCTTTTTGTGGTGCTGGGGATTGAACCCAAGCCTCTTGGCATGTGAGGCGAGCACAACTGAGCTATATCTCCAGCCCTTCATCTGTATTTTCAACTCTTCCATTGAATTACTTACTTTAGAGGAAGAAGGTCAGACAATTTGCCTATTTGTTAGTGCTTCTTTTTTTGTAACTAAAAATTATAAGAGGGAAACAAAAACCTAAAGACACGAAAAACAAAAAAAACAAGCAAATCTGTTTCTGAATAATGAACTAAATTTTCTACAGAAAAATGTAAAAAAACCTTTTTAGGGAGGAATACTGAGAACTGAACCCAGGTGTACTCCACCACTGAGCTATATGCCCAGCCCTTTTTTATTTTATTATTTTGAGACAGGGTCTTACTAAAGTTGCTAAGGCTGGCCTCAAATTTGGCCTCCTCCTGCCTCAGCTTCCCAAATCACTGGGATTATAGGAGAATGCTACGGTGCCCAGCAAGGAAATGTTTTTATATAAGAAAAATAAGGCAGGGCTGGTGTTGTAGCTCAATGGTAGAGCACTTGTCTAGCATGTGTGAGGCATTGGACTTGATCCTCAGCACCATATAAAAATAAATAAACAAAATAAAGGTATTGTGTCCATCTACAACTAAAAAATATATATTAAAAAAAAGAAAAAGAAGGCAAAGATAAAGCCATTTAGTTTTAAACTTAAAAAATATTGCTGGGGTTAAAAGTAAAAATAGAACTAGAGATATGAAAAATTGTGCTCTGTATGTGTAATAAGAATTGTAATGCATTCCGCTGTCATATATAAATAAAAAATAAGTTACTTAATGCACTTTGTTAATTTTAATAATTGTTTTATAATTTTTAAATACTGTTATAAATTTTTTTTAAATGTAGTTTTACAAATTATTACTGCAAACTACTCTCTATTTTCAAGCAGTAGACATGAAATACTTTATAAATAAAAGCAAATTATTTAGTAAAAAAAAGTAAAAATAGGTATCATGTAATACTAATTAAAATTCTCAATAAAAATCTTTATTTACATATCTATTAATTATACAAACAGAAAAGAAATTACCTCCAAACTTTTAATTATAGTTACATATTCTGACACTTTGAAGTTGAGAGTATGTGCATCCCCCCCCCACACACACACACATACACAGGCTTAAAAAACTTTTATTAAAGTACAATATGTACAGAATAGTGCACAAATCTTAAGCGTACATATACTGAATTTTCACAAACTGAGCACACTCATATAGTCAGCACCTATATCAAGAAGTGGAGGGGAATAGAAAAGACAGTAGAATTACTTGGTCATAACTTTCCTAGCCTTGTATTTATATATATGACAAGGGTAACTCCATATCATGTATGAATGACCATAAGAGTGGGAATCTAATAGAATAAGATAATGCATATTCTGCAAAAATATATTCCACTGTCATGTATAACTAAAAACAAAATAAATAAAATGAAACAAATGAAGTGGAAAATGCCAAGCGATCCTCAGAAAGTTCCTTTTGTGGCCCCCTTCTAGTTACTATCCAACTCCCCTTCTGTGCTTTGTTTTTTCCACTTCACATGTCTATTTAGCATACTATATATTTTAGTTATTTATCTTATTTACAATCTGTCTCTTCAACCAGAATGTAAATATCATGAGGGGAGGGATTTTTGATCCATTTTTTCAAGTGCTATTTCTCCATCTCCTTAAGCTATGCCTCACATGTAGTCATTACTCTAAATATTTGTGATCAAATATTTGTGTAAATATTCATGGAGCAAATGAATGAAACTCTGAAAAAAATACTAAATAAAAACCTATCTGTCAATAAGTAAGTGGATAAAGAGAACATGCTATATCATGCAATGGAATATTATTCATCTACCCCCGTATATACTTGTTAGGTTTATTGAACACAATATTTTCAAAAGCAGAAAAAGCGTTTAATTTTTAGCTTTTAAACTTAAAATGAGACCTAAACAATGAAATACAACTGAAAATAGAAATGTTATCCAAACACCTTTCAACATGGTCTTGCAAAGAATTTTTATTATTTTTAATGGTATGCAAAACCATTAAATACACTTCCAAGACTAAGAATCTAGTAACAATGATTACTAATAACAATATGGAAACCAACAATTACTATATATGAGATGAAGAAAAAAATTTATAAAATAGCTCAGATAATAAGCAACACAAAAGCTTCCCAATCATCAGGTATGAAACATAATCAACAAAATTTTTTATGTTGTGTTTTTTGGTTTTTAGAAAAACTGTCAGGAAATTACTTCCTTTAATATCCTACAAAGCCATATGAGAGCATACTATTTGATGATAAAAAGGGATAAAGTACTGATACATGCTAAAATATGGATATATGGATATACCTCAAAATCATGCTTGGTGAAAGAAGTCAGATAAATAGGTAAATCTATAGAAAGGCAGTAGTTACTCATAGCATAGGACTGGGGGTGGGGTGTGACAACAAATGGATATAGAATTTCTTTTGGGGGGTGATAAAAATATTTTTTAAATTAGATTATGGTGATGGCTGTACAACTCTTTGATGTACTAAAAATCATTGAACTGCACCCTTCAAAGGGATAAATTTTGTGGTATGTGAATTATATCTCAACAAGACAAAAAGAACATTTTAGATTTTTATCAAAATATGCATTCTTTTTTAATGTAAGTTCTCAGATTGCTGGTGGTAATAATAAACAAAATCAGTTTTTCTGGCATTAAAGTTAGGAGACTGCCTAGGGGATACTAGACTGGATTAGTTTTCATTAATATAACTAAGTCTAAATACTTCCTTTAAAATACAGATGAGGCATAAATTGTGCTCTCATTTGTATCTCATAAAAAAAGCTGAAATCAGAAGATTTTCATAAAGAAATTAAATGTGAAACATTTCAAAAGAATGTTCCCTTGAGGTGAGAACTGAAGAGCCATCACTCTCTTAGGATACAATTTTTGAGAGTATTCTGGAGGCCCAGATAGGAACAGGAATTGTTTTATTTTAGAAGACTTGGCTTTCTTAGAGAATCCTATCTTTTCTTCCCTACTCATAGAATCATGGGTTATTAGAGGTGTGAGGTGCTTCAGAGATACTGTTCCAATACCCTTCTTATATAAACACATGAACAACAATTGCCTCCCCCAAATTCTATCAACTATGACAGGATAAATTCAAGAGATTTCCCTCTGACATCTAAGTAATGTTCAATAGTAGGGGTTATAGAAAGAGATTTCTTTGAGACTCATCTGAAACATAGGACATAATACTACATACTTCATAGTGTTGAGGCTGTAAGAATTGCATAAAGAAAACACATGAAAAAAAGTAGACACTTAACAATGCTGGTTTTTCACTTCTGCCACACTAACACTTCTATTCTCCCAACTTTTAATCAGCACATAATACTGACAAGATGAAAAATGGTCAAGACACATTGCTTGCTATATGCAGGCAGATTCTGGCCTACATAGCAAAGTTTCATGGATATGGCTGATGGTGTTACAAACCTGATATACCAGACTTAAGTGGACCCCCCCCCACCCCGGTCTTTCTTAATAGAACCAACAGAACTTTCTTTAAGTGAAAGAAAAAAAATTAGGTGCAAAGCAGTCATAGACAATGAGGAACTCAACACACAACTAGAGCGAGTTCACAAAGCAAATATCCAGGAATAAGTTCTGAGCTCAAACATTCCTTGGGTTACAAAGCTAGTCCCTTCCTAATGCTACAATCTTAGGAATCTAGTCCATATCATGTTTTGGTTAAAAGAGAGAGAGAGAGACAGAGAGAGAGAGAGAGAGAGAGAGAGAGAGAAGTGTAAATACATTTTTCTTAATTTTTGACATTCTTAAAATTCTATGTTATATATAGACAGATTTAAGCTATGCTTCTATGTAATACCAAACATATAGGGAAGCCACAGTAAATTTACAGATTCAAAAATGGAGCAGAGAAGGGAAAAAGCATCCTGCAAAATTTATCGGGTTGAAAAGTACTTGTCTGGGTAAAAAATAGTACTATGTATAGGAGAAAATGATGGAAATAAAAATGTTCAAAGAAGACTTGGCCCATACCTGTCTCAGCTATTCAAGAGGCTAAGACAGGAGGATTGCAAATTTGAGGCTAGTCAGGGCAACTAAGCCCAGAGTCTGCCTCAAAAATAAAAAGGGGTAGGTATGTAGCTCAGTGGTGGGGTGTATGCCAGCCTTAGGTTCACTCCTTACTATTTCAAAATAAATTAATTAAAAAAAAATTTAAAAAGGGTGTGAGAGATATTATAAGCAAATGAAGCTATTATAAGGGAAAATAAGGACTACATCAGTTATAGAGGATTTCTGCAAGTTAAGATGACCATAATTATTCCACTGGTTACCAAAAACTAATATACATAAATATATTTTTAAAGCAGATTATACATTACACATATATTCTTATATTCACATACATTTAAAATTCACTTTTATTTACTACCAACTTTCTATTTAATATCTATTTATGTAATTTCTTACCTCTTGTATTAATTTTGGTATGAACCTCAAGCTGGGGATCACTTGAAACCATACAAGGCCACCAAGGATAGGTTCCCACCTTGGACCACACAAGATCTCCAACCTGGAACTTAACACCAGTGGATACTTCTGTTGTTGGAACAGAAGATAGTACTGGCTGAATCTACAGGAAAAGGTCACAAAACTCCCATCAGAAATTTTTCTTTAAAAAAGAAACCTTATACTATGTAAGGTACCTTAAAAATGCTAACAATGTAAAATTTATCTTCAATTATACTTTTATCTGATACCTGCTACCTATAACTACCAAGGAGAAGAAGAAAGAGGGAAAAATTAATAAGCCTCAAATATTAAAAATAAGATGGAAGGCTTCTGTTGCTAAATTGCTGATAAGGCATCTTGAGGATTTATTTGAATAATAAAAAAATTGATGACAGTTTTTAAATGGAAAATAATGCACTGTAAATATCTATCTCTTAAACGAGCTCTGAGATTTATTTCAGTATACTTTCTGAAATAAAGAAGAAGGGAACTGTATTACAATTAACTGTGTTACTTTCACATTCTTCTTACACCACAGCTGGTCAGACAGTATTGGACAAAGTAACTCACCGGGGTGGCTTCTTTGAGTACTGGCTCTTCTCTTGTTTTTTCAGGTATGGTGTCCACCCTCTCATTTGGTCTCTAGGTGAAAAGCCATAGAGGAATAGAATAAAGTGGCAGTAAACCAAAGAACGGTGACTTAAAGAAAAAAAAAAATCAACTAAATTGTTTTTTGTTTGTTTAATTCTATCAGATTGCAGGGAAAAAAGGGGAACTCTGAAATTGCTCAGAAAATGTAACCTGGAACTTTTCTGGACAGCAATTTGGTAATATATGTAAAAATCCTTAAACTTTTAAGTCTCTGAACCAGCAAATCTATTTCTAAAAATGTATATTGAAAAAGTACCGAAAGGTGCAAAAAATATATGAGTAGGTATATAAATAGGGTGCATATTAAAGAGCAACAAAATAGAAACAATGTAAATGTTTGAAAAATGTAGAATTAAATAAATTACAGTATAGATTAAGAGAATATCAATATATTTTAAATAACATTAACTATGTTATTTTAAAAACAGTAAATTGCAAAGTAGTCTGAATATAATAATTCTAATCTTGAAAAAATAATCTTTTTATCTACACAGAAAAAAGACTCAAAGGATAAAAATGGTTACTATCAGGTAATAAAATATTTGGAGGATGCTTTCAATATTTGTTAAATTGCTTCTAATAAACATCACATTACTTTTCTAATCATAAGCCCCACAAATGTTATTTAAAAATGAATTTCTATGAGGCAACTTGGAAATGGGTATAAAAACTCAAAATATGTATACTCTTCAATTTAGCAATTACATTTTAAAAACTTAACTACAGAAATAAAGTAAGAAAATCTTACCAGAGGAATGCTAACTACAATATTATTTCATGCCAGTGATCTATACATCTAGCAACATCTTCCATTCTTCTATTTTAAAATTGCTTATATGTTTTGAAAATATTTCGTGCAATGTATACCCAATCGCTAACAGTAATTATCTTGGGAAATAATGAAGAAGGCTCTTTCAAACTTTTTTATCATCTACATTTTCTGTAAAAAGCGAACTATTTCTACAATTTAAAATATTTTTGGTCTCTCATTTGTCAGAGAACAGAATTCAGATAGCTCAAGAAGAGGGCATAAAGTAAATGGATGAAACTGGAGAATAGTATGCTAAGTGAAATAAACCAATCCCCAAAAAACAAAGGCTGAATATTCTCTCTGATATGAGGATGCTAACACAAATAAGGGGGACAGGTAGGGAAGAATGGAAATCCTATAGATTAAACAAAGGGGAATGAAGGAAAGGGAGGGGGAATAGGGAATACAGTAGAACAGGAAAGACAGTAGAATGAATTGAACATTATTTTCTTATGTTCACACATGAATATACAACCAACTCCACATCATGTATAACCACAAGAATGGTAAGTTATACTCAATGTATATATGTCAAAATACATTCTACTCTCATGTATAACTAAAAAGAATAAAAAATAAAAATAAATAAATTGGCAACCTCAGTGACATGTACACAAGTTTAAAAAAAAAGAAGAGGGCAGATATATTAAATAAGGTCTTAATTCCACTAAAAGAACATAGTTACTTCTACTTAAAATTTTCATTCTCAATTATTTTAAGACATTTAAGGCACTGTTGTAAAAGCAAAGGTTTATTAAATAAAAGAAGTACAAAAAGGTTTTTAACTGTTAGGACAATGGTATTTTATGAATGTTAGGCTAAAATCCCAAACCGCAAGTATCAATATTCACTCAAAAGTGCAGATGAAGCTCTAGTAACAGTATTAGAATCCAGGCCTCTAAACTGTTAGAAACAAACAGATGTGGTGTTGACCTCAAGAAACTTACAGATACATAGGAAAGACAGAAATTAAACAAACAGAAACACAGACATTCACTTAGGAAGTAAGAGCTATTTAGAGAGAGAATGGTGTGTGTGTGTGTGTGTAGATCAGGAAAGACCTTTCTACTAAAGTTACAATCTGAGAATCAAAGGAGGAATTAGTTTAGTCAAAAACTGGGGGAAAGAACACTGGAGGAAAAAGGAGTAATGTATAAGGTACCTAAAATTAAGAAGGTCACAACTAATGACCTAATTGCCAGAGGAAGAGAGAGCTTGCAAAATTAAGAGTGGAGAGGCAGATTAGAATATAAGGTCTTTGTAAACCATAGTAAAGTGTTTGGATCCTATCTTAAGTGCAATGAAAAGCCATTCAAGAGATGTAGGTAGATGAATAACAAATACCAATTTATGTTTTAAAAAGAACCTGCCATGCATGGTAGATGCGGCATGCCTATAATCTCATCTACTTTGGAGGCTGGGGCAAGAGGATTACAAGTTTGAGACCAGCCCAGACAACTTAATACAACCTCATCTCGAAATAAAAAATAAAAAGAGTTGGGGACTCAGTGGCAGAGCACCCCAGGGTTCAATTTTCAGTACTGCCCCAAATAAAAATAAACAAAAGATCCTGTTGGTTGTTAGGTAGTGAGTATTTTGGAAGAAAGAGGGAAAGCAGAATGTTTTAATTAGGAGTCCTTGCAGTCTTCCAGGTTAAAAAGATAGTGGCAGTTGGCTGAGAGGCACAAAATTAGCTATGTTGGTTACTTTCATAGTGGTACCATAAATATCTATTGAGAGTTGCTCATTGAGTAAAGAAAGAAAAATATGTTCAAATGGAAAAAAAATTTTTTTGATCACTAGTATATAATGAAGCGGTTTAGAACTACTGCCCATGTTTGCATAGGTTTATTCAATAGCTTCATTTTAATCTATAGACAGCTTAAGTCTTCGCCTTAGCTCCTCATTCCAACCAAGCTACAGCAGGAAGACAGGGCAACCTGAAGAACAGGTAACTGTGAAAACGAGGCTCCCTCCACCACACATTGAATCTTCATGAGGTCTAAAGGGAAGGGTCTCTAGGCCTCATTTTAAGGGCAAATAGATAAGAAGTGGCTAATCTTTATCATACAACAGAAGACTATCATGGCAAGAACTGATCTGAAAACCATTAACATTTTTTCCCTTTCTGGATTAAAGACAGAATTTCCTTCAAAATCTTCTTATTCAAATGCATTATCTTTTTTGTTTTGTGGGTTTGTTCCAGATTGCTGGTGCTTCATTCAGACTGATTTGAAATGCTGTCAAAATCACTTTCAAAGAACTGAAACTTTCATAGTCATTTTTAAAAGAAAGGTGACAAGAGAAAGAAAACCCAATAAGATTTACTCTAAGTTTTCTTATATAAACAAGAGAGGGAAAAGAAGTCAAATAAAGACGGTGCAAGATAGAGAGTAAACATGCATAAAATGGGGGCTGGGGTTGTGGCTCAGGGGTAGAGTGCTTGCTTAGCATGTGTGAGAAACACTGGTTTCAATTCTCAGCACTACATAAAAATAAATAACATTACGGTACTGTGTCCACCTACAACTAAAAATATTTTTAAAAATAGCATAAGATGTGATAATGCATTTGCAAAACAAATATCCAGTAGGCATTTGGAGATCTTTGGGGCTCAAAGGAAGATTAAGATAAACCAAGTATAGCAGAGGGTCACAGACCCAAGAAGAGAAGCTTTTATGAAGAAATGGACAATGGAAGTCAAATCCTGAGTAAAAATAATAACAATAAAAATAATGAATCAGAAAAATGCCAAAAGATAAAATAGTTCTGAATCTATTACAGCTGTTACAAAGATAAGGGAGGTTTAAATAACGTGAATGTTAGGAAGAGAAATCATCAGAGAAAATGATGACTGTGAATTAGCTCTTCTTTTTTTTAATATTTTATTTTTTAGTTGTAGATGGACACAATATCTTTATTTTATTTTTATGCGGTACTGAGGATAGAACCCAGGGCCTCTCACATGCTAGGCGAGCGCTCTG
Organism: Marmota marmota marmota; assembly: GCF_001458135.2. NCBI lineage: Eukaryota > Metazoa > Chordata > Mammalia > Rodentia > Sciuridae > Marmota > Marmota marmota. The sequence goes on from NW_026000223.1 coordinate 7,782,390, forward strand.
CTGCTGAGCCACAACCCCACCCCAAATTAGCTCTTCTTTATGTTCAATTCGTATTAATTTTATTTGTATTCTTTAAATTTTTTTGTAGTTATAGATGGAAAACATGCCTTTATTTTTTTATTTTATTTTTATGTGGTGCTGAGGACTGAACCTAGTGCCTCACACATGCGAGGCAAGCACTCTGCCACTGAGCTATAGCTCCAGCCCTATTTGTATTAATTTTAAATTTACAAGTTTATGTGTATACATGACTTTAAAAATATATTTATTTATTCCACATGGAAAGACCTATTGTCCAGAAAAGAATTACAGTAAAGTTTCTTACTATCTCTCTTTTTTTTGGTGGGGCTGGGGACTGGACTAAGGGCCTCACACATACTAAAAAAGCACCCTCCCACTTAGCTACATCTCTATTCCTTTTTATTTTAAAATTTTTTTGGTAATGGGGATTGAACCCAGGGATGCTGAGTCATATCCCCAGCACTTTTTATTTGTTTGTTTTGAGACAGGGTCTCACTAAGTTGCTGAGGCTGGCCTCAAATTTGTGATCCTCCTGCCTCAGCCTCCCAAGTCAATGAGATTACAGCATGTGCCACTGTGTCTGGCTACTTTATTTTTATTTTTGAGAAAAGGTCTTGCTATGTTGCTGAGGCTGGCCTTGAACTTTCAATTTTTTTGCCTCAGCCACCTAAATTGCTGGGATAACATGTGCCACTGAGCCTGGCTAAAGACTGTTAAACAAGAAAAAATTATATTAAGAGAATAGCTATAATAAATTACATTATCCTAAATATTTCTTTTAAAAATTTCTGGTTTGGTAATTGTATTAAAACCTAAGACCCAGAAATTTGGGAGGCTGAGGCAAGAAGGATCACAAGTTCAAGGCCAGACCAGGTAATTTAGCAATACCCTGTTTCAAAGAGTGCTCCTTGGTTCCATCCCCAGTATCGCTAAAACAAAATAAAACATTCATTAAAATCACTAAAATGCATCAAATCTGGCAGAATTTTAAGCTCTCCTACATAATTTTCAAGAATATTAAACAAAATCATATTCCCTAGAAAGAACAGAAAACTAACATCTTTCCAAATTGGAAAAAAAAATTGAGGCAATGAATTGTGCATTTTTCTTTAACTTTATGAATACCAAGATTCATAATGTTAAAAGCAAAAAATGTGGAATTCGGTGTGGTAGTGCATCCCAATAATCCCAGTGACTTGGGAGACTGAGACAGGAGGATTGCCAGTTCCAGGCCAGCTGGGCAACTTAATACTTGCATTTGCCATCATGTATAACAAATTAGAATAAATAAATAATTTTTTTAAACGGGAGAAGGAGAAGGGGAGGAGGAGGGAAGAAGGAAAGTTAGGGAGATGTGGCTTAGTATTAGAGAGTCCCTGGGTATAATCCCCAGTACTACAAAAATAAATAAATACATATGTTAATAAACAAAAGCAAAGAACATGTCCAAAAGGAACATTTTGTATGTAAATATTTTCTACAAATTTTGAGGCCTAATACTCTGAAGATAGTGAAATGAACCTCTAACTTAGTGTTAATGAGACTGATCCAACCAGACTTGGAAATGGCAAGCTAAGAGTTAATGAGACTGGTCTTGAAGTGTTAAGGAGACCAATGAATGTTTGAATAGAGCCTACACTAAAATGCCTGAGGCATTACACCTGCCAAGGAGAAGAAGTGCAGAAACATCTCCACATGTTTCTAATTTGGTGGGAGGAAAAACAGCTAAAGCTGATTTTTAAAATATACAATTTCAGTTGTGATCTCAGGTCTCCCGCTGCCTAGATGTTTGGACACATTTTCATTGTTGAGAAGACATACTTAAGGTTGTTCCAAGTAATAGCTGCCCAAGCAGCTCAGAACTGGGAGGAAGTATGTACACATCAAGTACTGAGAAAAAAAGTTGTGTGTTAAATTTTTTAAAAATATTTTTTAGTTGTAGATGAACACAATCTTTATTTTATTTATTTATTTTTATGTGGTGCCTACAATTGAACCCAGTGCCTAACTCACTGAGGCAAGTGCTCAACCACTGAGCTACAACTGGAGCTCCTGTGGGTTAAATCTTCAAGTGTATCATTTTGATTACTAAAAAAAGAACCTATTAGTAGACTTTTAAGGAACAACATCAACCAGAAAGAAAAGATTATGTTGCATGCATGTATAAATATTTCACAACAAATCCCACTAATATATATAATTATAATCTACCAACAAAAATAATTTTTGAAAGGAAGGAAGGAAGGAAGACAGACAAGAAGAAGCAAATCCAGCTCCAGGACAATTATTTCAGGCTTTTTCTCCAGGCCTACAGTTCTAAGTAGGTTTTGCTTCTCTGAAGCATCTAGGAGAGAGGAGCTGTCCAGTGGAATCAGCAGATGCTTCTCTGAGCTTCCCTTTACTTCTAAGCCCCCTACATTGCTTAACACAAGTACTAGGTCCTCCAGGTACAAACTAGGAAGCATAAGGGAATCAAAAAACACAAAAACTGTCCTGGGGAAGGAGTATAGATGTTCATATTAAGGATGCCAAATTTTAAAACACACAAAGTTACAAAGCAGATTAATCATTGCTCAGCTTTAGTCACCTACTTAGTTTAGCAAAAGCAGAACACAAGATAAGCAAGAGCCTTGGGAGCTCTGGCTTTGAAGTTCTATGGTCGGATGAAGGACAACTTTTATGGTACCTACTTCTTAAGCTTACAATTGCCCCTATGTGTGATAAAATTTCAATTTATCAAAATTGGATCTTTAATTTTTTTTTTAAAGGAGGGAAGGAAAGAGGAAAAAAGAGGGAAGGAAGAGGCAGAAGATAGCACAAGGAAAGGGGGTAAAAGAGAAGATTAAAAAAAACTTTGAATTTCCCCCCAAAATTCCATGTTCAGGCAATGGTTTTAGTAATATTGAGTGCAATCAATACCATTTTCTACCTCTATATCTTGGGTCAAATTGATGTTGCTTTACTCCAAGATATTTTAAGATCCTAAATAATTAAATATTAAATTGTGCTCAGCAGGATTTTACTAAAACTCTTAAATTGTATCTAAACATTCTAATCCATGGATACCACAGTTAAATGAAGGTTTAAGTGATATAAAGAGCTAGGCATAGCAGATATCCAACAAGACTGAATTGATTTTAGAATCTGACTGTAAAGTGACTTCTAGAACCATCACTGCACTGAATTTTTCCTGGATTCTAATAAAGCAGAAAATAGTTATGAAAAGAATAGACTATTTTATCTTGCCTCTGTAGGTTCCAGCCCTTTTTCTATTTTGAGATATATTTTTTTAACTAACTTTATCAATAAAGGCAAAAAGTCTAGCCTAATAAATAAAACTGGTTGGTCCCCTATTTGCCAGATTCTCTAGAGCAAAACCAAGACAAGGCAGCAAGACAGTCTCCAGGCAATAATCAAATCCAGGATTCATGCATTTTGTGATGTCCTGAAGCCACAGTGCATCACATGTCTCTTCACTGCAGATCTAGGTAAGAAATGCTGCTGTGAACATGTTCAGAGGGCACAAAGTTGACTTTTCTCCTTCCATTTATTCATTTACTCAATATGCAGTCAATAAAAAACATGAGTTAGGTTCAGTAGTAGGTATCTGGTAAATGACAAAAGAACCCAACAGGCATTTCAGAAATTATGTTTCAAAGTCTTTCATCTTAGAGATGCAGAACTCTTTACCTCATTACCTAGTTTTATTTTCTTCATAGTATTTGACACTTTCGAAACATATGGAGCTATGTATATGTGGATTTATGTATTTTCCAGTCCCTCACACTGTAATATAAGCACCCTGAGAACAGGCATCTCTGTTTTTCACTCACTACTATATCTTCAATTCTCAGAATGGGGCCTAGCAGACAGTCAATCAATGTGTTCAATGAATAAGTAAGAAAATGAGAAAACATTTTGAAATGACACACTTGGGCTTCTGATAGAACCATTGTGACCTTTACTCCAGAAAAAGATCACATTTCAGTTGTACAAAGAAAAGATCAGTTTGTAAGAAAACAAACTTAACTTGCTTAGGTATATCAAATATAAAAAGCAAATAACGGTCACAAAAATAAACATTAGTTTCTTTGCAAATCAATGTCTAGGAAACATTTACAATTCATATCATGAACTCTTCATTCAAGTTAGAATTAATTAGCTACATACTTTCTAATATTATATCATTGCTATGAAACTTCAAATATTAAAAAATTCGACAACATGCATCTTAAGTTATCCATGAAGGATGTTTTATAAATAATATTCAACCTGAAGTTTTAACCAATATATATCAATACAAACTCTGATTTTTTTGGGGTGGGGAGGGCACCAGGAATTGAACTCAGGAGCACTCAACCACTGGGCCACATCCTAAGCCCTAGGTTCTCAATGAGTTGCTTAGCTCCTGACTTTTGCTGAGGCTGGCTTTAAACTCGCCATCTTCCTGCCTCAGGCTCCCGAGCTGCTGGGATTACAGGTATAGGCCACCACCCCTGGCTCCATGAACAGATTTCAATAAAAAGAATTCTATTATATCAGCTTATTTTGTAGCAAACACATTAGCAATGAGTGTTAAATACAAGTTGTATCAGCAAAAGTTGGTCCAAAATAAATGAAAAATGTGTTTCTCGTAAACTTTCCTTTTCATCTTCAAAAACCAGGAGTTTACCATAAGCAAGTAAAAATAACTGAGGCTTCTAAGATAAAGAAACACAAACAAAATTCTTGGTGTATATGCTTTTAAAATATTTCTTTAATGAAAGCCATTTTTTTTTGTGTGTGTGTGTGTGGTGCTGGGGATTGAACTCAGGGCCTTGTGCATGCAAGGCAAGCACTTTGCCAACTGAGCTATATCCCCAGCCCCCATTCATTTTTTTCAACAAATATTTATTAGCATCTATTATAACATCCCAAGTACCTTGCTGGGGATTTCAGAGAAGTTACCAGAGATGTTCAAATTTGAAGAGATTCAAACTAAAAAAGATGTCTTTGATTTCCAGTAAATGTGAAAGATTAAAAAAATTTTCAAAAAGATGTTTCAACTTACATTTTGCTCCTCTGGTTCTAATTTGGGGATTTTGTGTGACTTGCGTTCCTCAGATCTAGATGAGTCATGCTTGTTGCTCTTTTTCCTCTTTTCTTTTCTGCTTTCATGCTTTGACTTTGTGTGCTCGCTCGCCTGTACTTCATTTAAAAGGTCTCCACAAAGGGAAGACTCAAACAATTCCCTGCCATTCTGGATAGTTTTGGTTATTTTTAGTTTAATTTCAGGTGAGCCAGTCTTCTTTGGAATCACAGTTTGTGGTACCGAAGGAGGAGGTGGTAGCTGTGGAGGGGAAGGTTTATCCAGAATTTCATGTGGTCTTGTGTTTGGAATTTCTGAATGATAATAGTCAGTGGGGCTAAAGTTTCTAACTGCACCAAAGCCATTGGCTGACCCATTGGGATACTGATTATATGACTGGTATTTGGTTTGAGGTTCATACATGCTGATTGATGGTGGGTAGCCATTTGTGAGTGGAGGAAGGTCTTCTGTTGTAGGTGGATACTGAAAGCCTTGCTGCAAGGTAGCTTCATACGGTGTTTGGCCACCATCTTCAACAATATCACTGTTGTTATCAAAGGCATCCTCCTGGCGGATGTTGGCGGAGTCAATGAGTTGAGGTGGTTGCTGAATTGTGTTTCCCATGATCCCTTGCATGAAAGAGAAAGAGAAATCCATTGTTCTGCTCCAGCATCCTTAACTTTCCCTTTCTCTCATCGGGCCTGAAGTTATAAAAGAAGGGATTAAAATGTGTTAGTATCCTCATAGGCAGGAGGCTAATCAATTGAGAAAGGTTTAAACCCAATGTTTCAAACCTAATTTTCATATCCAGATGTGAATAGACAGATAGATGATATAAGTATCACACAGATCAAATTTTATCTTAAATGTTTGTCTATTTAAAACTCCTGGTCTGGGGTTGTAGCTCAGTGGTAGAGCACTTGCCTAGTACACGTGAAGCACTGGGTTCAATCCTCAGCACCACATAAAAATAAATGACTAAAATAAAGCTATTGTGTCTACCTAAAACTAAAAAAAAATATATATATATAAAAAAAAGCAAAACTCTTGACTACCTTCACAACAACTTTGGCAACAAATTTTTACCCTCTGCAAACAGGCATTTTTATTTGAGACTTGTTGTCCTAACATTCCTTTCTTTTCCCAAGTTTTAGATTATTAAGTCCCAGTTAAAATTGGTATTTGCCAAACAAGCAGTGTCCTGACACATATAAATAGCTGCCATTCAAGATTTCTTAAAATTCACTAATGATTTGTTCAATTTCTGTTATTATAAAAATGAAATCTTATTTCAAATATTTTAATATAAAAGTAAAAAGACTAATTCCATATCGTTCCCACTCTTCTATGCCATAGACAATCACTGTAAACACTTTTGGTGGGCATTCAGCCACATCTTTCTCTATAATATTTACATATAATTTAAAAATAGGCTTACTTAATAACATATCCTAGATGTATTTTATACTGGCATGTATAATTTTCATACATATTTCATCCTTTAAAGGGCTGAATAATAAACAAGTGTGATATCACTATCATGTCTTCAACTGTTTGTATACTGAAAATCAATTAGTTGCTCATAACAGGCCTATGGAAAACATTCTTAAAACTACATTTTTGTGCCTATATGTATTCCTATAGAACAGATCTGAAATTTTGATAATATACTGCAAAACTGTTCTGTTGGCTGTATTATTTCAGTTTATACTCATACCAGTAGCATACGAGAATGCCTAATTCTCTACATTCTTGCCATTGTCTAGTTGTTTTTAATAAGTGGTATATATAGCAGTATCATCTGGAGTTACTTTTAGAAAATGCACATGTTAGGGTCCATCTTCTTAAGATTTTGATTCAATAAATCTGGCCAGGGGGGGCTGGGATTGTGGCTCAGTGGTAGAGTGCTCGCCTAGCTTGTATGAAGCCCTGGGTTCGAACCTCAGCACTACATAAATGTAAAATAAAGATACTGTGTCCACCTAAAAAAATAAATAAATATAAAAAAAATCTGGACAAGGAGGCCAAGCATGAGTATTTTAAGACTATATCCCAAACTGGGTGTGCTGGGGCACACCTATAATCCCAGTGATTCAGGAAGCTGAGGCAGGAGGACTGTGAGTTTGAAATCAGACTCAGTAATTAGGGAGGCCCTACCCAATTTAGTGAGACCCTGTCTCAAAAGAAAAAATTAAAAAGAGCTGGGGATGGGGCACAGTGGTTAAGCAAGCATCCCTGGGTTCAATCCCCTAGTGCCAAAGGGAAAAAAAATTAAAATAAAAAGACCATATCCCAGCTGATTCTTATGCACATCTTTTGTTGGATACTAGTATTATAATCTTTGCATTTAGCAACTGTATTATATTCTCAAAACTATTGCTTCTAAGGATGCCCACATTATGTAACAATGTTATAATATAGATAAGCATCTGCTATAAGACACCCTACTTGTCATGAAGTATGATAAATCCACATCTCAAGACAGAGGATTAATGGACTGCTCATTTATTATTCTATTATTTTCTTCTACAGAACTCTAAAGCAGGGAGAATAGACAGGTTTTTTACTACTGTATCAACTCTGATGACAGCTGCTTATAATATAGTGATGAAGGAATCTGAGACCACATACCAGGTCAATTCTGTGACTGATTAATGCCACCATATTGGGTCTAGCAAGATTTATTTTTGTAATGATAAAGCAACTAATCCAAAACAGCAAAGGAAAGAGGGACACACAACTTGACAATACACTTTTGAGGTATATCCATTCAATTTTAAAGCTATTAATTATTTTTCTGTGAGCAAACAAATGATTTTACAGGTTCCAAAATTGCAATAAGAAGGCATACAAGATGGGGCTGGGGATGTGGCTCAAGCGGTAGCGCGCTCGCCTGGCATGCGTGCGGCCCGGGTTCGATCCTCAGCACCACATACAGACAAAGATGTTGTGTCCGCCAAATACTAAAAAATAAAAAAAAAATTAAAAAAAAAAAAAAAAAAAGAAGGCATACAAGAAAAAAAAAAAATCAAACTCCTGGAACTGCTCTACATTAAGGAAGAGGCAAAGGGTGGGGAATAGACAGACAGCATTATTTTTTTTTAGTATCTACTATGGTCCAGGTAATTTAGACTTATCTCAACTAACCCTCATAATTACCCATAAGAGAAATATTGTGATTTCTGATTCATACATTAAAGAAAGTGACAATTAGAGGGATTAGGGGCTGCTTAAACCATAAAGCATGTCTGACTCTAAAGCTCTTGATTTTTATCACTGTACCATTTCCACTTCTCCAGCTACCCATCTGGAGACAATTCATTTCTTTTGTTCATGCATTTTATTCCTTGACAACTGACAAAATAACAACTATTCTAATAACCCCCATTAACATTTAAATAGTAGTTTGCAGGTGCTGTGCACCATTTTAAATGCTTTACATACAGTGTAATCCTTCTAACTATCCTTATCTCTCATTGCAGATGGGGAAGTAGAGGCAGAGATAAGTTAAACAAGTACATATGGCTAGTAATTAACAGAGATAGGCTTCAACTCAGCAGTTTCATTCCAAAGTCTGTGCTCTTAGCTGGCCAGCCTCAGCAACTCAGAGAGGCCCCAAGCAACTCAGCGAGACCACTGTCTCTAAATAACGTACAAAAAGGGCAGGGGATGTGCCTCAGTAATCAAGTGCCCCTGGATTCAAACCCCAGTACTTTAAAAACAAACAAACAAACAAACAAAAAACAACAATCTCCTGAATTCTAATCTGTGCTCTTTTTCACAATATTTCACTGCCAGAAAGTAATGGACAACCAATGCAGTACTATAAATTTAAGCGTCACACATTCAAAACTGAATATACCATCCTTGTCCTAACTCAACTTCCCTTTCAGACTACCCAAGATTTGTCATTCCTTTGGCCATTTTTATAGCTTCCTAGGCTAGACATCTCAGGCTCCTGAGTAACTAACTCCTCTCTTAGTTAAGCCATAAAACTAGTCTGAGCAAATCTTGCTATTTCTTCCTTTGAAATCTCCGATTTCTTCTTTTATCTCTATGACCATGTTGAGATCCAGACCAAACAGGCCCTCAAGCACCTTATACTGAACTATAATAACTGAGTTTCTTTCTTTTCTTTTTTCTTTTTTTTAATATTTTTTAGTTGTAGATGGTCACAATATCTTTATTTTTATTTATTTATTTTTATGTGGTGCTGAAGATTGAACCCAGGGCCTCATGCCTGAGAGGCAAGCTCTCTACCAGAGCTACAACCCTAGCCTGACAACTGATTTTCTTTTTCTTTTTTCTTTCTTTCTTTCTTTCTTTCTTTTCTTTTTTTTTTTTTTTTGTGTGTGTGTGGTGCTGGGGATTGAACTCAGGGCCTTATGCATATGAGGCAAGCTCTCTACCAACTGAGCTATATCCCCAGCTCTCTGACAACTGATTTTCTAAATATTTCTTGCTTCTAACTTTTTCCTGCACAGCAGTGAGAACAACTTCTTGAAACCAAACTTCCATAAATCTGTTCCCATAATAAGAAACTATATAGTTTCATAATATGCCAAATCTCCTTTACACCTTTCAAGGTTTTCCATAACCTGACTTTTTCCTATTGACCCAGACTACATGTTCATGAACCAACTTTTTTGAGCATCTACTGGGTCAAATACCTATAAACTGACACACATGTTATATATGTTTAATCCTATGAAGCAAACTATTATTCCCATTTTATGGATGAGAAAGAATAGAGCTCAAAAAGACCAAGTGATTTGCCTTTAGTCACACAGCCAACAGAAGTTGAATGAAATGGTAAAACTCAGATTTTTTAACTCCAATACAAGTGTTCTTTATATGACAGCTATCTTAAAAATGTTCCTACTTTGGAAACTTCTATTTTTTTCCAGTATGCCCCATACTTATAATACAAATATCTGATTAATGGCTCCTCTAGTATATTAAAATACCCAGTAATAAACACAGTTTTTTTTGTTTGTTTGTTTTTTGTGGTGCTGGGGATCAAACTCAGGGCCTTGTACATGCAAGGCAAACACTCTATCAACTGAACTATATATCCCCAGCCCCATGAACTCATTTAAAAAAAAAAATTTATTTTAGTTGTAGATGGACACAATATCTTTATTTTATATATTTATTTTTTATGTGGTGCTGAGGATTGAACCCAGTGCCTCATGTGTGCTAGGCAAGCGCTCTACCACTGAGCCACAACCCAGCCCCATGAACTCAGCTTTTGTTCTACCTAAATATGTTCTTTTCTCTTCTCTCAAGAAATAAACACAACATCCACCTATCAGTTGTTCAGGCCAGAAACCTAGGAATCTCGATACATCCCTTTCCCTTGCTCCTACTTCTATCTAATCAATCACCAAGTTGCCTGAATTTTACCTTCCAGTTATCTTACATTTATTTACTTCATTGTCTCTTGATCTCCTCATGATGAAATCTTACCTTATTTATTCTAGTTACCTTACCAGTCTCTGTGCTGCTTCTGCCTCACCATAATCTATTTCCCAACCTAACATCCAGTCACCTGAAAATCCTTCAACAACAGAACAAAGAAAACTAAAACTGCTATACTCAACAACAAAGATGGCTCTCATACATGGCATTTTTTATGAAAGGAGTCAGACATAATAATTCCATTTATATAGGATACAATGTTCAAAAACAGGAAAAGTTATAGTATTTGCCTATGGAGAGGGAAAGTATAAACACTGGGGTGCTGATTATAATCAATCTATTGCTCTAGATGGTGGCTGCCCCGTGTATTATAAAAACATGTTATTCTCATTGTATACGAAAAAAGTTAAAACATTGACCCCTATGGTTATATGGTCAACTGTTCTTGCACAAAGGTATCAATGTAATTCAGTGGTGTAGGATAGGAATGTCACCAAATGGGTATAGAACAAGTTACTGGAAGTCTGTATGCAAAAAAGATGAACCTCAACCCTCACTTTACATTATACACAAAGATAACTACACAGTTAGTTCATAAACCTAAATACCAAAGTCAAAATAAATAGAACTACTGGAATAAAACAGAAAAGAAAACATAACATTGTGCTAGCAAAGGATACAAATGGGACATAAATATGAACAATGAAATAAAAAGATTGGTAGATAACTTATAGATGTATATATATTTGCAAAACACATCTAACAAAGAGCTAATCTCAGGAATATGTTTATATATGCTTACATTCTAAGACATAGGAATCCACAAAGGGTTTCTGAGTTTAATGACAGTTTAATTATCTGTCACCCCATAGATTACTTACTAATTATAAGCAGAAATATGTACCATGGAGATATCTGGCAGCCACCATTTTTAACAAGTGACTAAATATGACATTAATGATAATGAAACACCTACCATTACGGGGCTCAGGATGTGGCTCACAGTATCACCTCTGAAACAGTCTTTCCTGTGCTTAAATTGAAATTAAAATGAAGAAACAATGAGACAAATCCAAAATGTGGATTTCTCATACAACTGGCCTAGGCCCTTCAGGGGGCGGGGGGGAGCTAATATAATAAAAATTGACCAAAAGGTAGAAAGATTATTCTAGGTTGAAAAAGACAACCCAAGACTGCCAAATGGTGTAACCAATCTGGAAAGCAGTATGGAGATTCCTTAGAAAACTTGGATTGGAACCACTATCTGACCCAGCTATCCTACTCCTCAGTTTATTCCCAAAGGACTTTAAAACAGCATACTAGTCTGCTTGAATCAAATGTATGAAATATTATATGTCAAGAAAAAAATAAATAAAAAATAAAAAAAAATTTTTAAAAACCCAGCATACTATAGTGACACAGCCACATCAATGTTCACAACAGCACAATTCACAATTGCTAAATTGTAAAACTAACCCAGATGCCCTTCAATAGATGAATGGATAAAGAAACTGTGGTATATATGCACAATGGGATATTACTCAGCATTAAAGAGAAGTAAATCATGGCATTTGCAGGTAAATGGATGGAGTTGACAAATATTATGCTAAGTGAAATAACCCAATCCCAAAAAAACAAAGGCTGAGTGTTTGTTTTATTTGATAAGTAGATGCTGAACAATAATGGAGGTGGGGGGTAGCATCGGAATAATGGAAGAACTTTGGATAGGGCAAAGGGGAGGGAGGGGATGGGAAGGGACATGAGGGTAGGAAAGATGGTGGAATGAAATGGATATCATTACCCTAGGTACATGTATGAAGACACGAATGGTGTGACTCCACTTTGTGTACAACCAGAGAAATGAAAAATTGTGTTCCATAAATGCATGAAATAAATGCATTCTGCTGTCATGTATAACAAATTAGAACAAATAAATTAATTAATTAAAAGAAAAGACAACCCAAGGCAATGTATGAACTTCGAATTCCAGATTTAAACACACACATATAGATTTTTTAAAAAAAGGTTTTCTTGGGCTGGGGATGTGGCTCAAGTGGTAGCACGCTCGCCTGGCATGCGTATGGCCCGGGTTCAATCCTCAGCACCACATACAAACAAGGATGTTGTGTCTGCCGAAAACTAAAAAATAAATATTAAAAAAAAAAAAAAAGGTTTTCTTTTGGAGACAACTAAAACATTCAAAATATGAATATTCTTCAATAATAAAGCTATTAATTTTCAAGAGCATAATAATGTTATTCTGTTTATATAAGAGAATGTCCTTATTCTTAGGAGAGCCATGCTTAAATATTCAGAGGTAAGGTGTCATGGTACCTACAACTTTAAATGGTTCAGGATAAGAAATACCTAAGCCTAGAGTAAAGCAAATAAGGAACAACGTTAACATTTGGCTATAATTTTCTTTGACTTTTCTAAAGGTTTATAATTTTTAAAGTAAAAGTTGAGAAAAATGGAAACAATTTGGCCATGGTTTGGATAAAATAATGAAAAGGTAATAGGAACCTCCATTAAATACTGGCACCAATTAAGCTAAAGCTCCACTTTGTTATCTTTTCTAAAAAGACATGAATAGGGCCATGCTCTTCTATATTATGCCTCCAATATAAAAATGCAAGTTTTCAATAATTATCTTTTTAAAAAGTATCTTGTAGGACTACACATTTCTGTAAATAGTGATTTTTATATGTGAGTCTGGCAGCCAACCTTCGAATAGCAGACAAGCTGAATGATACAATGCTTAAGACCTCACAAATTAGGAGGCTCTCTACTGGGCACCATGGTTGGAAGAATAGGCTCCATATCAAAGTCCAACCTCCAAGGCATATTGCTCATGTGACTTTAGGCAACTGAATATCCCTAAACTTTTGTTTCCTTATCCAGAAACTGAATACTTGTAATTGTCTAACCTGTACAGGGTTGTGTAGAAATTAAGAGTTATTCCAGTATACAACCAGAGATATGAAAAATTGTGCTCTATATGTTTAATATGAACTATAATGCATTCTGCTTTCATATATAACAAATTAGAATTTAAAAAAAAGAATACAAAAACCAATAAAAAAAAAGAGTAATTCCAGGGCTGGTAGGGTAGCTTAGTGGTACAGCACTTTCCTAACATGGTCAGGGCTCTTGTTTCCATTCCAGGCACCACATATGTGCATGTACACACAGAGAGACAAGGAAGAAAAGAGTTAATCAATGAACAAAACTGAAAACAGTTCCTAGAGTATACAGCTCAGCACCTGTTGGTTATTATTATTTGGTGCAATGCCAGGACAAAGAACTTTTTAAAAACATGATTTGACCTAAAGGTACTTGCTATCTCTTTACCAAGACCAGATGTTATGAAAAAGACTTGTAAAGTAGTAGTAAGCAGTGTGAAACAGAAAGTGACCACGAATTAAGTTGTGTTAGCACTATAGTTAGAACAGATATTTGAAGAAGAAAAACAATGCTAGAGAGGCATTAAGGCTGTGAAAGGCTGCCTGGGGAAGTTAAGGGTTTTTTCACCCACTGCATTAAAACCACTAGGTACACACTATTCACCTTTGTTTTTAAATAAATCCCTTATAAAAGATAGTATGCTTAATTTTTTTATTATTAAACATAAAATTAATGTAATAATATCAATAGTAAGAATACCAATGGCTAACATTTGAGGGCTTACTTTACTAAATTTTTTAAAAAATTATGTTATTTTACCCCTCAGAAACCATTTTGTGGAAACACTATTAATAGCCCCTTTCTAATGATGAAAAATCAAGGCCACAGTCTCACATCCAATAAATGGAGGTCTCAAACACACACTCTGCTCCACAGCAACAGCTCTTAACAAGTAAACTTATTTCCCCATAATCTCTAATTATTACACCAAAACAAAACTAAAACTTACTTCACACATCATCACTCCCCTTCTCAGAATCGACAATTTGGTGGGAGATTAAATAACTACTGGTATACCACTCATTCTAATTTGTACTTCCAAGTAAATGAAGTCACTACATAAACAATTTCTGATAAATTCTTTCTCTGACCAATGTTTCAAAGTTAAGAAGAAAAAGATAAACTCAATGAATAATTTTTTCTTAATTTTGTTGAAGCTGTCTATAAGGTTTTAAAACAAAAACAAAAAAAGATTATCATCTAAAGTTCTTATTTATCAACTTATTCATGGGAAGAGTGATAACAGGAAAGTTTTGAGAATCCTTACGTCAAATCGCAGATATAGAAAAAATTTTTTAAAAATCATGTTTTAGCTTTCAGGCATGGTGGTGCATGCTCGTAAATCCCAGCAGCTTGGGAGACTGGGGCAGAAGGCTCACAAGTTCAAAGCCAGCCTCAGCAAAAGCAAGGGACTAAGCAACTCAGAGAGAACCCTGTCTCTAAATAAAATACAAAATAGGTCTGGGGATGTGTGGCTCAGTGGTTGAGTGCCCCCAAGTTCAATCTCTGATACCCACCCCAAAAATCATGTTTTAGGGGGACAGCTTGAGGTTATAAATATCAATTAAGTATTAACAATGTGTGAAAGTATAAATTAAGTTACTGAAACAAATTTTAAAAGTTAACCATTCCCTTTGGTAGAATGTACATTTATTTGCTGAATTCTACTTTATAGAATTACATGCTATACCATATATGTATGTGTGTGTGTGTGTAAGCTTGGTTTTTTTCTGTTTGAAATGCCAGTCTCAGTAATGAGAAAACTTTTATTACACTTTGAAATTCCTCACCGTGATATCATTATTTAGGTCTTCTGGAATCAGAAGTAGTTCTATGATATTATATAAGTAGACTATTGTTTGCAGACCCACAAACCCCTTAAATATGCTCCTAGGTTAATTTGTAAATCTAATTAGCCCTCTTGATCAACCTCTTTCAGTGGCTTCCCACTGCCCAGAAAAAGGCCAAATGCCTTGACTGACACCACATAAGACCCTCAAGCAAGGTCTCTACTTAGCTGTCTACTCTCAAGTCACTTTGTACTCCAAAGAATTAGTATGCAGACATTATTTCACACCTCTGATGCCTTTTCTAATGTTATCTCCTATTTGTGTTATGCCCCTTTACACTTTTTTATTTTTTGTCTCTCAACCATCTTTTGAGCTCAGAAAGTCATTTTCAATAGTCACTGAAGCTCTGAGTTAGTCTGAGTAACTTTTTTTCTGTGTCTCTAAGACAGCTTATGCATGCCTCCTAATCCAAAAACACCCACTTACATGAGTTTTCTTAAAAGCAGGAGGTAATTTTGCTTTCATATTGTACATGTTCTTAGAATACAAATGAAAGGCTTGGAGGAGGGGCTTTAATCAATCTTTTAAACTGAACTGTTAAACTTAAGTGAGTCATCATGTATAGAGTTGTTGAGGGTCTTTCCACAGAGACTGTAAGAGAATATAAAAGCAGTTACAATCTCCTCAGCTAATATTTTTGGCAGTATTTGACTGACACAAACTGTTTACCTTGACAACACTGAGACTTTGCTTAGTTCTGGACCAAACTGCCACGGAAGGTTTAAATTCCCCAGAGAAGGGCGCGAAGTTAAATGAACTTCCAGGGAGCATATTAATTCAATCAAAAACCAAAACTATTGTACAAAAACACATCTATATAAAAACCCTGTTCTTATTAATACTGTAGGCCTAAAATTCAAACCACTAAAGCACTCAAAATACAGTTTCCCTAGTCATAGTTAACTGAATCAACATGAATGTTAATTTTTGTTTTATAAAGCTCTTCTGGTAAATATACTCTATCCTACTTTTGGTATATTTGATATAACCACTTTAGATTTTTACAGCTAGAAAACAAATAGTAAACTATACCATGCTTTCTACAACATAGAGAAAGCGGGCCGTCTTCCTTTTCCAAGACAAACAAGGGATCCAGATGTTTCTTTATGTGAAATGTTGCAGAGAGCATTTCCAAGGTTTATGATAAATCCAGTCTAAATATGTTTCCATAGTAACAAAAACAGAGCACATGCAGACAGTTTATGATAATGAACCAGCTATGCTGGTCCTCAAAAACCTGGGATTTTTACTGTTTGGACATTTTTGTAGCAAAAATATCATTTTTAAAAAAAGTTTAAGACACATAATGTTGAAAAATTAGAGGATTATTTTGTTTTAAAGACAAAAAATTGAAATGTAGTACCTAAAGGCAAGCTATGCATTATTTGATGTGTAAAGAGAAAGCTACTGAATATATTCAAATGCTGATTTCTAACCCAATGATAATGTTGAAAATTATTCAAATTGTTCCTGTATTTGAAACAATTTAATACATACACATACACCTCCCTCCAAAAATTCTTGGAGACTATGACTCACAATTGATAGAATATGAAGCTCTTTAGAAAGAAAATAAATGTTTATTTTAGTATTTTTCCTCAAATATATACCAACAAGAAAATGAGGGAGAGCTAATTTTTAAAAATATGGGACACTATTTTCACAGTACATGGTTTTGTTAGTAAAACTATAATCTCTATAAATAAACTTGAGAAAAAAACATGCTTAACTTACAGAAAGAATGCTACAATCCCCTAGTGCCAGGGTTTGAAAAGATACTTCATTCTTCTTGGTTCTTTGTTCTAATCATATTCCATTCTAAAAATATGGTCCTTGGACTCTTTAAATTCTGTATTCCCCATTTTGGCTTTCATAATTTAAAATTTTATTTTCAGTAATGTAACAAATGTGCATTGTTTTAAAATAATAGAGATAAGTTATTTTGCTTTATTATATCTATCTTAAAACTGCAACAAACTCATCCTTTTTTAGAAGTTTGTTTGCTTATTGTGCAGTACTGAGGATTAAACTCAGGGTGCTCTACCACTGAGCTATATTCCCAACCCTTTTTAATTTTTTTTTTTTAAATAAGGTCTGACTAAGTTGTTGAAGCTAGCCTTGAAGTTGCAATCCTCCTGCCTCAGTCTCCTGAGTAACTGGGATTACAGACATTGCCACCATGCCCAGCTGAAATACACATTTTTAAAAATATTTATTTTTTTAAGAGTTTTTTTTGGTGGACACAATATCTTTATTTTGTATTTATGTGGTGCTGAGGATCGAACCCAGTGCCACGTGCATGCTAGGCAAGCACTCTACACTGAGCCACAACCCCAGCCCGAAATACACATTTTTAAAACTCAACAAAATCCAGTAGCTACTAAATATGCAGAAGCAAAAGTCAATTTCTACCCTCTCACTAATAATATTCTTTCTTTACAAGTCATGGGTTATTTTTTTAAAATCCTTTTTTTTAGTTGTAGATGGATATGATACCTTTATTTTTATTTATTTTATTTTAATGTGGTACTGAGGATCAAACCCAGGGCCCCAAATGTGCTAGGCGAGTGCTCTACCACTGAGCCACAACCCTAGCCCTTATGGGTTCTTTTTAATCATAGTTTAACCTCACCCTCCACCCCACCTCAAAAAAGATGAGTGTAGGGGACTGTGGGGGGGGGGGGGGAGGGAAGAAAGAAAGAAAGAACCAACCAACCACCTGCTTCTAAGAATCAGACCACACTTCTACAACTCCAAAAAGGAAATGAGTAACAATGTTTACCTTACATTCATTAAAAGTAACTAGAATTGATAATATCTAATCTAGCTCCTTATTATAGATAAATAGCAATAACCAAATTTGATACAGTGATTATACAATGCAATGTCAATCTATGAAACAAAATGAATCCTGTTTGAAAACTTTTGTCAGAGACAAATGGAATTGGTTGTTAGATTTATTTTTGACACCTGCCTGTATGTCCAGCCACCTCTTCTGGTGCTTCATCTCCCCCAATCTTGCCCTCCATTTCCCTATCCTTTGGCAGAGAAAAATTTACACTAGATTGGATTACAATACTTAAGATTCTGCCCACAAACAAAATAAAATGCTTTTAATGGCATCCAAGTGTTACACATTGGCAGTTATAGCTATCTAAAAAAAAGTTTTAGCCATTATGATATAGAAACATTATTTCTGACTGAAATTTGATCACTTTCTTTCTTTCAATTTGTTAAATTTTATGGTAATGAAAATATCTGAACTTTTCAGACTTTAAGACTATTTTATATAATGACATTACCTCTATGGATACTTAACAAATTTTTAGTTTTCCTGTGGCTTTTTTACTGAAAATTTGAGGATGTCAAAATTATAAGGTTTGATAAGACTGCTGGTCAAACATGGAATCATTTAAAGTGGTATATTATCATTCTGGTTAAGGCTGCTGAAAGTTTAAGGTTATTATTTAAGGGAAAACATTTTCCTGAATGACTTCTCAGCAATCATACTAATAAAACATCCTTCCACAAATGCTTACAGCACATTAATATGTAAATAAATGTCATATAATAGAAACCTTATCTGGGTATTTTGACTTAAAGGTACTTTCCAAGATAGTCTTTTAAAAAGAACTAAATTGCTAATTTCTGGGTTCAACTAGAAAATCTGCTTGCTTAAAAATACAAATTCAAGAGAATATATTCCCTTAAATCATGTTTTTGTTTTAATTTAAGAGATAAGTCTTGCATGTTGTGTAAGCTGGCCTCAAAACTCTAGGCTTCAGCATTCTCCTGCCTCAGCTCCTGAATAGCTGGGACTATAGGTACATGCTACCATGCCAGGCCTCATGTCATTTTTATATAATTAATGACAATGTGCATCGAAACACAAGTAGTCTTGGCTCCATCTATATATTATGAACTCGAGATGTATCAAAGGATGTTCCTTTCTGAAACAGGACTCACTACATGACTCAACTAAGCAAAAGCATAATACTAATCAGGCATGGTGGTGCATTCTTGTAATCCCAGTTATTTGAGAGGCATACTTCTTAAAGCCCACTCCATGGATGTGCTTATGAATGTTGATGGTGCATTCCCACTTCACCACCTGTTGATGGCAGAGATACCCTTCTTCTGACCACCCTTCTTTGCAGGGGCCATTCTGCTGGACCCATGATGGAAAAGTTTTTCCTATTTTCTTAAAGTCACAGTAATATTCCTACAGAATGTGTCCTAATAACTTATCAATTTTACTCACTTTAAATAGGAATTAAAAGGCCATGTACTGAATTATTCCATTTATGTGAAATGTCTAGAATAGGCAAACTCATATAGGCAGAAGGATGATTACTGGTTGCCAAGAGCTGGGAAGAAGGAATGAATGAAGGGTGACTGCTAATAGGTAAGAGTATCTTGCTGGGGTGATAAAATGTTCTGGAATTAGACAGTGGTGATGGTTGTGCAACCCTGTGAGTATACTAAAAGTCACTAAATTGTATATTTTAATATATGCATTATATCTCTATAAAAAAAGAATGCTCGGGCTGGCATTGTGGTTCAGTGGTAGAGTGCTTGCCTAGCATGTGTGAGGCATTGGGTTTGATTCTCAGCACCACATATAAACAAAATAAAAGTCTACTAACTAAAAAAAATTTTTTTAAATAAATAAATATGGGGGCTGGGGATGTGACTTAGTAGTAGAGCACTTGCCTAGCACATGTGAGGCACTGGGTTTGATTCTTAGCACCACATAAAAATAAATAAAGATACTGTGTTCATCTACAACTAAAAAGATATATTTTTTTAAAAAAAATACTGATTTGGCCAAATGTGGTAGCACAAACCTGTAACCCTCGTGACTTTGAAGGCTCAGGCAGGAGGACTGCAAGTCAAGTCCACCTCAACAACTTAGTGAGACCCTATCTCAAAGTGAAAATTTAAAAAGGCTGAGGATGTAGCTCAGTGGTAGAGCACCCTGGAGTTCAATCCCTAGTACCACCCCTGGCAAATTTACTGATTTGTACATACGTTTTAAATGCACTTAAAATAGGAAGTTTTATGAATATTATTAAGCTACAGTAATTAAAAGGTGAGATACTGGAAAGGGATAGAAAAATGAAAGGGAGTAAGATCCTACACAAAGATCCAAGCTTATATGGCGGTGGTCCATGACAGAAGCAGTACTACAGAGGAGTGAGGAAAAGAAAAGATTCAAAGAATGGTATACAACTGCTTATCCACACAGAATAAAAATTTTTTTAGATACTCACCATATTAATATACCAACCCCAGGTGGATTTAAAGACCTAATGTAAAAGTAAAACTTTAAAACTTTTAAGAAAAAACAGAAACATAAAACAGGAGATCTTTATCTACTTGGGGAGTTAAAGAATTTCTTAAATAATACATAAAGAGTACAAAACATAAAGGAAGTGAGACTGATGAAATCGACAACATTCATTTAAAAAGCTGTAGGACAATAAACAACACATAGTGAAAGACAAGCCCACAGACTGGGAGAAGATGACTGCAAAGCTGGTTTCCACCCTCCAACTTTCTTCCAAACTTGCCCACTTCCTCCTATGTTCACTACCTCTGCCTTCTCATTTCTCATCTTGATTAGAACAACAGTTTCCTAACTGATCTTCATGCTTCCAATGTTGTCCACCTTCAATCTACCCTTCACGCATCAACAGTATGTAAAAACAAAATACAATTTAAAATTTATAACACCCCATGGCTCTCCATGCCACAGCATAAATCCCAAAAGTGGAAAGCCCTTCATGATTTGACCCCTACCTGTATGTCCAGCCACCTCTTCTGGTGCTTCAGCTCCCCCAGTCTTGCCCTCCACCTTTCTAGTACTTTTTCTCTTTCCCATTGGTCTTTAAGATTTTATTCAGACGTGTAAACACAGAAAGGAGCTTTTCTAGACCACCCCTCAGTCTCAGACACCTGTTAAAGCTAGGTCAAGTATCCCCTTCTAATGGCACAGCATCTTACCTATATTTCCACCACAGTACTAAATACGTTCTTTTTTTTTAACTTAGCAAATATTTATTGAGCAGCTACTATGTGTCAATAGCTATGTTAGTAGATAAAAATAAAAATAGAAGAGGACAGAGCATTAAGGATAGTGGGGGAAATACATTAATATCAAACCATCACATAAATCAATATAAAATCCCCCTATGATACTAAATGCATTCTTTAGAGCCATCTTGTCATAAAAGAAAGGTAGGGGTGGGTGTGTGTGTGTGTGTGTGTGTGTGTGTTTGTATATACACATGCATGTGCGTGTGTAAGTGAACATAATCTCAAAACACCTGTAAAAGAAACAACACTAAAATACTACATCAATTCTGGATACCAGGGCTGGGGATGTGGCTCAAGCGGTAGCGCGCTCGCCTGGCATGCGTGCGGTCCGGATTCGATCCTCAGCACCACATACAAACAAAGATGTTGTGTCTGCCAAAAACTAAAAAATAATAAATATTAAAAATTCTCTCTCTTCTCTCTCTCTCTCTCTTTAAAAAAAAAAAAATCTGGATACCAGATTCTGTCTACTACCTGCCTTCTGTAGGCAAAGGCAAGGTTGGGTTGGGGTTCATGGCAGCTCTTCCTTCCCTTCTATTCCATTGCAGCTATAATGGGGAGACCATAAATTATAGTCAGGTTGTCCCCACCCCCAACCTATTCAGGCTTTTCTAATAAAATAAATATTTATTGAATAGAAACTGAGCTAAACACTAAAGTTATAGGCCTGAAAATTCAGACAAGGTCCCTGAAATCATACAACTCACGATATTACTGGCGAGAGAAAGGCAATAAAGGAGAAGTGCTGGAGATGAGGTTCAGAAATCACTTGGTAAGATTCATGTTTTCATTTCACACAGAGTGCCTGTATTATGTCAAGTCATGAGCACTAGAGATAAAAGATAACAAGATAGAGTCCCTGCTGACAGAAGGGGACAAATGCCCTGAATAACAAAGGCAAACATCCAGGGTTGAAAAGCTGGGGGATGTGGGGTAGGGAGAGGATGCAAGGGATCTCACATTTCCAGGCTTATGAAGCAAGTCCTAAGCTGAGGTAGAAGGGAGAAGAGCTCCCTTCCAAAGACTAAATGTAAACCCTTACCTAAGAGTTTCAGTTAAGAACTTTCTTGGCTTCCTACTATCACAAGTTCCAAATGATCTAGATTTTTGAAGGGCTTTTCTTGATGATGTAAAACCAAATTACAAGCACTTAATGAAAGCACACTATATAACTTTGGGAAATAAAAACAATTTAGATATTAGAGAATATGGAGATAACTACAGTGCCTGCCTGGCACATTATCAATAAAGAAGTCAATCCTAAACAGAAGGGACTATTACAGTAAGGGGCCACAGGATTGGGTTAACAATTTAAATATTTTAAGATGAGCTAACACCATTAAGTAACTAGTATTACTGAAGTGTCACAGATGGTTAACAATATGAATTTAGAACTGATTCTAAAGATATTCTTTTCTGCAGTATGATTATTCATGTGTCCAACACAAAACCAAACTGGCAGCAGGTAATTAGGTCACTAAAAATAAAGCAAAACAAAAAAATTTGCCCCAATTATTTTTAATTTTTTTGGTACTGGGGATTGAACCCAGGGTTGCTTTACCACTCATCTTCAGATGTTATTATTACTATTATTATTTTTTGAGACAGGGTCTCGCTAAGTTGTTAAGGGTATCACTAAGTTGCCCAGGCTGGCCTTGAACTTGAGATCTTCCTGCCTCAGCCTTCTGAGTCGCTGGGATGACAGGCATGTACCACCATGCCTGGCTGCCCCAATTATTTTTAAGCTTTGTTAAAAGCTTCCTTCAGTATTTAGGGTTTTAAAAATTATTTTATTTTATTTTTTAAAGAGAGAGAGAGAGAGAGAGACAGAGAGAATTTTTTAATATTTATTTTTAGTTTTCGGCGGACACAACATCTTTGTTTGTATGTGGTGCTGAGGCTCGAACCCGGGCCTCACGCATGCCAGGCGAGCGCGCTACCGCTTGAGCCACATCCCCAGCCCCTAAAAATTATTTTAGTAAGTAATATCTTCTACCCTAATTCTATTTTTTTGAAAAAAAAATCAGTCTTTATTCTATAATGCAGATAAACTGAAATAACTAGAAAGTTAAGTAAGTAGATCCAATAATTCTAAACTTTTCTGAGAATATTTGGTTTCTTTTTAAATTTATTTATTCACTCTAATTCACTGTACACAATTACAGCACAACTTTCATTTCTCTGTTGTACACAAAGTAGGATTGCGCACAAGTGCATTCATACATCACTACCTAGGGTAATGTTGTCCATCTCATTCCACCATCTTTCCTGCCCTTATCCCCCCTCCCCAGTCCTCCCACGCCTTTGCCCAATCACAGTTCCTCCATTTTTCCCATGCCCCCCCATTATGTATCAGCATCCACTTATCAGAGCGAACATTCAGCGTTTGGTTCTAATTTTATTTTTAAGTGTTGGAAATACAGAGTGTAAACATATCACCACCCAAGAGTCATAAACTGACAAGAAATCTTTTTCCAAGAAACTTCAAACATTTAAATAACAAGACTTAACATATTTTCTACTATAAATCTAATAATAATTCTACAGACATGTATAAACTAATGATATTATAATTCATATTTTCTCAAACATTGGGTATGTTATGACATGAAGCTTTCTCTTTTGTATTAGTGTACAGAAGTTACAGTCACTGTTAATATGATGAGGAAAAACTGTCACAATGTTATTACTGTTGAACATAATATAAGAAGAATCTTGAACTCTAATAAAATGTCTTCCCTTTCTGTATCACTTACAACTAATACAAAACCTAACTTAAGCACAAAACCAATTTATATTAGAATGTCATACTATATTTGAGGTGTCTTTGAGAGTAGCATTACAGTTCACAAAATCATCAAATGTTCAAACAACTGAAATTTATACTTATCTTTAATTTCCAAACCAAAGTGTAGCAGTTCCTTTTTCAGTCATGGAAACAAACAAAACCACTTCAATTCTAACAAGGAACTGTTAGAATTCTTAGTATACCCCTAGTATAATAAGTGAAGGAAGAAAGCTGATAAATGAATACAGGGAAGGTAGAAAACACAATCCTGCAATGAAGATAGTATCCTATATTATTACGATCAATGTAATCACAAGGATCCTTATAAATGAAAAGGGAAGGAAAGAGAATCAGAGAGAGATTTGAAGATTCAATGCTGCTGGCTTTGAAAGCAGAGAAGTGGACAATAAGCCAATAAATATGAGTGAACTCTAAAAGGAGGAGAAGCAAGGAAAGAAATTCTCCCCCAGAGCCTCCAGAAGGAACACTACCTTGATTTTAGCCCATCGAGTACTATGTTTGATATCTAGAATCTAAGATAATATATTTGCATTGTTTTAGTCACTAAATTTGTTGTAACTTGTCACAGCAGCAATAGGGTTTTTTTTTTCTGAAAACATTTCTACTAGCTTTGTTTTTTTTTTTAGTTTCACAAACACTCCTGTAAGGTATGTAATAGGGAGGAGACCTAAAAATAGAGATATCATTTTAAAAAGAAGTCTTACTCCATCACAACATTAAACAGTCCTACATATAGATACAAATATGCTAATGTGACCACAATTTGTCCCTGGATCTCTAAGAAGAGCCATTTAAATTTAATAACTGCTAGGGGGCTACTGTCACTTTTCACACATGTGAAAGGATAAAAAATGATTTTTTTCTCTTTTCACTGACACAGTCACTGCTGCTTTCCATGCTCAGGAGTTTACTTTCATTCTAGTTATGGACCTGATACAAATAATACAATGGCAGTAAAGCTGTAATTATGCATGAGATGATAATGCAGTGGGTCCTTACTAGTAAAATACTTATTACACTTAGAATTTTCAATTTTTGCCAACCAAAATTTCTAGGCCATGATGGATTTTGTAGCTGATTTTCACAAAAATACGTAGGTAGAAAGGAGATCCTATAGTCATAAAACAGCTATATAGTAAGAATTGTTTTTAAAAAGTCTGTTGGTTTAAATCTATAATAGTCACAATTAAAAACAAAGCCTCTCATAGCCATCCCAAAGATCTCTATTAAGCCAACATTTTTTCTAATGGGTAATCTCTAAGTGGAAATTTATTTTTCTAAAATTAATAATGTACAAGTTCCCTAAATAAAGAGGCTTTTGTTCACATGTTAAATCATTATTTATTCAAAAATATAACTCGAATAGTTGGGTAGAAACAAAATCCTTTCCATTTTTATCATGTGGCAAAAACAAAAAACAAAAAACTGGAGTTCCCAAGTTTTTTTTTTTTTTTTAATTGAACCAGAAGTGCTTTACCACTGAGCTACATCCCAGGCCTTTTTAATTTCCTTTTTTAAAGACAGGGTCTCACTAAATTGCTGAGGCTGGCTTCAAACTTGAAATCTTTCTACCCTAACCTCCTGAATTATTGGGATTACAGGCATGTGCCACCATGTCTGGCTCCTCAGAGAAATTTTTCTATACTAAAATCATTCTAACCTAACCAGCATGAATTACCCATGCCAACACTACCATGACAATCAAAAGCTAAGTCCCACCTTGCCTATTTCCAGACTCAATGCTACGTTATATATTTTATTCTTCATAGACTCCTATTTCTGTTTTTTTGTGACATGGTCCATTACTGGACATCAGCCATGTACCAGACCATCTTCTAAGTCCTGAGAAATCAAAAGAAATAAGATTCTGGTCTCATGGAGCTAAAATAAACAAAAAAATTTCAGACAGTGATAAGCTACTAAATAACAGGGTATTATGTTACACTGACTGGTATTTAAAAGGACTAATGGAATCAAAGTCATTCATATAGAAGGTTGGAAAAAGAAGCATAGAAGTCATCATCAGGCAACATTTTTATTTCCTTTTGAGCTTGCTCTGTCGTAAGTTTCTGAGGTATGGCTATAGTAAAAAGGCTTTATAGTTCAATCAAGTATTTCATGTGATACAGAGTTTAAACCTTAAATATTATCTAACCATAACTAGACCAAAATATACTGAAATGAAGGCAATGCATTCTGCATTTACATCATTTTGTTGGTCAGAATTCTATAGTCTGCTAACAGCTACACTGATTTAAAATAATTAAAAAAAATACTCTAGCTTTCAAAAATAACTATTACTGATAAGTTGTTTCCTGTAAATAGTTGTATTCCCTGAGATAGTGAGCATTTTGGAAAAATAAGATTTTAAAAATCCAATCTCTCTCTCTCTCTCTCTCTCACACACACACACACACACACACACACACACACACACACACACACAGTAATCACTACAGCAAAGAATATAACAATATGTTCACTTTCGTTAATTATTTCATTTTATTTTTTCCTGTTACAGGGGATTGAACCCAGGGGCACTTTATCACACAGCTACATCCCAGCCCTTTTAAATTTATTTATTTATTTATTTAGATCAGGTCTTGCTAAGTTGCTATGGTTGTCCTTAAACTTAAAATCCTCCTGCTTCAGCCTCCCAAGCTGCTGGGATTATAAGCGTGCACCACTGTGCCAGGTCTCTTCTTTTATTTTCTTTTACTAGGAACATCTAAATCCATGATAGCCACATATGGCTATTTAAATTTAAACAAAATTAAATTAAATTATAATCCTTAATAGTGCTAGCCATATTTCAGGTATTAAATATCAACATGTGGTTAGTATTGGTCAGCAAACATGCAGAATACTTCCATCACTGCAGAAAATTTTACTAGGCATGGGGCTGGGGTTGTGGCTCAGTGGTAGAGCGCTTGCCTAGCACATGTGATGCCCTGGGTTCGATCCTCAGAACCACATAAAAACTAAGTAAAAAAAAATAACGGTATTGTGTCAACTACAACTAAAAAATATTTTTTAGAAATTTTTATTAGACAGTGATGATCTACATTATTTTTCAAATTTGATCTAACAAAAATATCCTTAAAAAAGCTTATGAAAAGGGGCTGGGGTTGTGGCTCAGTGGTAAAGCATTTGCCTGGCATGTGTGAGGCTCTGGGTTCAATCCTTAGCACTGCATATAAATAAATAAATAAAATAAAAGGTCCACTGATAACTATGATGCAAGAAAGAAATCACATGAGAGGAAGTTTAACAATCAGATCTATATACTAGAATAAGAAAAACTCATGGGCTGGAGTTGTAGCTCAGTGGTAGAGCACTTGCCTTGCAAGAGTGAGGCACTGGGTTCGATCCTAGCACCACATAAAAACAAATAAAGGCACTGAGTCCATATACAACTAAAAAAAACTTAAGAAAGAAAGAAAAACTCACGTAAAACCAGGGACAAATAAAATGTCCACTGAGTAACAGTACATACCCAATCACTGATATTATAGTCATTTGATTTGAATTTTAATTCCCACTCTGCTTCTCTATTATAGCTGTATATTTTGAGCAGCTATAACATATTTGGGCTCTCATTTTTATTTATTTATTTGTTTGTTTGTTTACTTTTTAGTTGTAGTTGGACACAATACCTTTATTTTATTTATTTATTTTTATGTGGTGCTGAGGATAGAACCCAGGGCCTTGCATGAGCTAGGTGAGCGCTCTACTACTGAGCCACAATCCCAGCCCTGGGCTCTCATTTATAGTCAATAAGGGAAGTATAAAGCACATGACCAGGATATCTGAAATGACCCCAAACAATGGAAAGATGGGCTGCAATTCCTCCTGGATAGCTTGACAAGAATATACATGGCTTAAAAAATTAACTTTAAGACTTACCTACTATTTTAACATTATCTAAGAATAGCCTTAATTTGCAGTATTAAACAATTAAATTCACAACCAATGCTTACATACATAAATAAGAACCTAAAGAATAAAATCAGCATATTCACTGTAACTGTCTTTATGCCACTGTCTGATTAAGCAAGGTGTTAGATAAGTTGCACATTTGCTTCTAATTTTTAAATTTTTTTTTCTTAGTTTAAACTACTAATAGAGCAAAAATATTTTTAAGAGTATAACTGAACTACTACTCCACAATCTGTTCAACTTTAGTGTTATCATCCCAAATATTTTCTGAAACTTTCAATCAAAATTTTCCACTAAAAATGTGTCAAAGATGTTAAAATACCCTGGATTAGGAAGTAGCCTGCATCAAGTGGAACATCATTAGTTAAGATACAAAACAAAACCTTGCTAAATTTAACCATAAACCCTGTCACTAAATTCAATCACAGTTCTCACTTAACTAAGATTCCATTAAGTTACAAAACATCTCAGGTTGCTTTGTAGTTCTTATTTTTTCCTGACTAAACCACATTACTACTGAACTACTTTATACTAATACAAAACTTACTAGTAAAACACCCTGTTTCCCTTATCTATCCGGTTTAACCTCAACTGTTTTCACTTTGTTCTTGACCACACCCAACAACAACAGACATGGTATTACCACTTACAGAAAATGTATATTAAGTTATTTTCCGTTCTCTTACAGCAAGGGTACTGGCTCACCCTGAAAATTACTACAAATTAAGTAACTTTTATCAGTCATCTTGTACCAGTCATTAAGAAATCTAGTAAACTAACAAGTTCATCCACATATTTTCCTACCCTTTCCCCCAACAAACTCTTACATTAAAAATAGTTTCTAAAACTGATTCTTTTAAAAAAAAAAAAAAAAAAAAGTTTTGTTTTGTCTTTATATACTGGGGATTGAACCCAGGGGTGCTTTATTATTAAGCTACATTCCCCAGTCTTTTTTTTTTTTTTTTTGAGATAGTGTCTCCCTAAGTTGCTGAGGGACTTACTAATTTGCTGAGGCTGGCCTCAAACTAGTTATCTTCCTGCCTCAGCCTCCTGAGCTGCAGAGATCCCACACATGTGCCAGCATGCCCAGCTTGGTTCTTAAAATTT
This sequence comes from Marmota marmota marmota, assembly GCF_001458135.2. Classification (NCBI taxonomy): domain Eukaryota; kingdom Metazoa; phylum Chordata; class Mammalia; order Rodentia; family Sciuridae; genus Marmota; species Marmota marmota. The sequence continues at coordinate 7,811,668 of NW_026000223.1, forward strand.
TCAAGATAGTTGAATTTTACTTTATCTTGGAGTCTCCATTCTCCACAAGGCAAAAATAGAACATACAATAAAACTATGTGTATTTTAAGGTACTAAGCAATTTATCATATATAAAATTATAATTTACTAAGATTTTATTTCCTGTAACAACTACTTTGGGTGTTTTTTGTTTGTTTTTGTTGATGCTCTGTTTTGTTTTGGTTCATCGGCTTTATCTTTTTAGTATTTTAAGTTCTATTGTATTCATTATTTTTTAAAGTAAGCAATAAAAGGACATTTGAACTTCATATCATATATTCAAATTTTACATCATTTTTACATACATTTGTTTTATCAGAATCCTAAGCTTTGGTGTAGCTAGAGCCACCACAAAGTTGTAATAACAACAGTGAAGTAAATTTGGACTGGAAAGTTAACTTCATGTTCATACTTGTACCAGCATGAATTTATTTTACAACTGAGAAACACCCACATAACCCATGCAAAGATGCTCTTCAAGCATCAGTTAACATTTAACTTATAATTTCTACGAAAGTAAGAAAGTAAACTTACTTAGGTTAGGCAACTAAGTTTATTTCTTCATTTATTAAATATAAACATATAGACCATATATACAAGTTTATTTTTTGGATGTCTGTCTGTCTCCCTCTCTCCCCCCACACACACAAAGAGAGAATAAATGCATAAATGCAAGAAAGCTTTTTTTTTTTTTTGGTGGCATTAGGGATCAAATCCAGTCTTCTTTGAGCATGCTAGGAAAGCACTCTACACTGAGCTATATTCCCACGCCCACTGTATACATTTCCACTTCTGGAAACAAAACACTTATTATTATTATCAATTACATGCCTGGTACAATTCTTGGCCCATTTTAACACTTCCAATTCAAATTCCTATAAATTTCATCTCTATTTACAGATGAGAATATTGATCCTCAATGATAAAGTGAAGTAGAAGAACTCATTCCACTGCCCACCTAATTAAAAAAAAAAAAGAAAAAAAATAGTCATGCTAACTGGTTAAAACAAACAGAACTATAGTACAACTTTCAGGGGTTAATGTCAGAGCAAAGCAAACTTCTCTTGATTAAAAGAAAGCCATACTTTAATAAGATGCCAAGTCCACTACAGTGAAATATAGGTAGAAGACATTTTCTAAAGTATTTCAAAATCAAACTTGATTTTTTTTTTTAAAGAGAGAGTGAGAGAGAGTGAGAGAGAGAGAATTTAATATTTATTTTTTAGTATTTGGCGGACACAACATCTTTGTATGTGGTGCTGGGGATCGAACCCGGGCAGCACTCATGCCAGGTGAGCGCAGTACCGCTTGAGCCACATCCCCAGCCCACAAACTTGAATTTAAAAAAAAAAAAAAAACTTATTGTAAGCCACATACAAGTTCTTTCAGTAAAGATATCTTGACTGGACAAGAAAATTATTTTGTAATTTAAAAAGCTACTGCATACACTGCTTCATAAGATAAAAATTTTTACTTGCATATCAGGTTTTCTTAATACAGGACATATGGGTATCTTTTTTTCTAAGAATTTTCTAACATCTCACTCATAAATGTCTTTAAAGTATGTGTCACACATGTTCTTGTGTACTGAACATGTTCTTGTGTACTTTGACCTGTAATATTTTTTTCTGAGACGGGTCTTACTATGTTGCCTCAGGCTGGTCTCCAACTTCTGGGCTCAAGCAATCCTTCTGCCTCAGCCTCCCAAGAAGCTGGAATTACAGGTGTGTGCCACTGTGCCTTTTTGTACTATACTTTAATACTAAAGTGTAGTACAAAAAATAGCTACAGAATATAGCTATGAATAGCCCAGAGTATGACACATACTTGTTACTCTACCCACTCAGGAGACTGAGGCAGGAAGATCACAAGTTAGAGGCCAGCCTCAGTAACTTAGGGAGACCCTGTCTTCAAAAAAAAAGTGGCAGGGGTTCAGGAGGGGGAAGCAGTGCTGGAGATGTAGCTCAGTGGTAAAGCACTCTTCTACCATGTGCAAGGCCCTGGGTGCATATAAATAATTTGCAGTTCTTAAAACAAAGACTTTAATATTATCAGGAATTTAATTAGGGTTAAACTTTTCTAGAAATATTCTAAAATGGACTGTGCTGATGGTTATACAATTCTGTAACTATACTAAATCCCAGTGAGTTATATATTTTAAATGGGTAACTGTATGGAAAGTGAATTATAACTCAATGAAGTATTACAGGTTGAAGACTGGGGTTGTAGGTCAGTGGCAGAGCACTTGCCTCACACAAGTGAGGCACTGGGTTCTATCCTCAGCACCACATAAAAATAAACAAAATAAAGATATTGGGTCCATGTATAACTAAAAAAAATTTTTTAAAAATTTTAAATACAGGTTGAACTTTTTTTTTTTTTTTTGGTACTAGAGATTGAACCCAGTTAAGCACCACTGAGCCACATGCTCAGGACCCACTCCCCACCTTTTTTTTTTTAAATTTTGAAACAAGATCTCACTAAGCTTCTTAGGCCCCTTCTAAATTTCTGAGGCTAGCTTTGAACTTGAGATCCTCCTGTCTGAGCCTCCCATATTGCTAGGATTATAGGCATGTGCTATTGCACCCGGCCAGGTTAACATTCTTAATCCAAAAATTTTGAAATCCAAAATGCTCCAAAATCTAAAACTTTATTAGTACTGACCTAAAGCCAGAAGTGGAAAATTCCACACCTGACTTCATGTAGAACAGGTTGTATTCAAAACACAGGTGCAACCAAACATATTATATAAAATTACCTTTAGGGCAAGGGACATAGATCAGTGTTGGAACTCATGCTTAGCATGTGCAAGTCCCTGGATTCCACTCCCAGTACCACAAAAAAACAAAACATTAACAAAAAACCATTTGGGCTATATGTATGAGGTACATATAAAACATAAATGAATTCTGTGTTAAGACTTAGGTCTTATCCTCAACATATCTCACCATGTACATGCAAATATTCCAAAATCCGAAAAATGTGAAACACTTCTGACCTCAAGCATTTGGCATAGGGAAACTGAACCTGTATTTTAAAAAACTTTTCTTGGACAGCAATTTGGAAATATGTATGAAAAGCTTTTGAAATGTTCATGTATCTTTTAAGCAATTCTGGTTCTAGGAATTTATTGTAATAAAACAATCAAGTGTTAGATTTTTTTTTAATGTAAAAGTATGTTGATAAAATTGCCGTATGCAAAAATTATAAAGTGCCTAATACTATCAATAGAATGATAAACAGATTATAGAATACCAATATAAAGAAATTATATCAGTGTTTTTGTTTTTTTAAATACATTTATTTACTTTAAAAATATCTTTATTTAATTTAATTAATTTTTTATTTTATTTATTTATTTTTTTGGTATTAGGGATTGAACTCAGGGGCACTCAACCACTGAACCACATCCCCAGCCTTATTTTGTATTTTATTTAGAGACAGGGTCTCACTGAGTTGCTAAGGGCCACTGCTGAGGCTGGCTTTGAACTCATAATTCTCCTGTCTCAGCCTCCCGAAAAAATGTTTATTTTTATGTGGTGCTGAGGATTGACTTCAATGCCTCACATGTGCAATGCCTCTGCCACTAAGCCAAAACCACAGCCCCTATTTTATTTACTTTTATGTGGTACAGAGGATCAAACCCAGTGCCTCCTATGTGCTAGGCAAGCACTCTAACACTGAGCTACAACTTAAGCCCCTATATGTCAGTTTTTATAAATGCAATCTCAAAACATATTATTTCATAGTATTTTAAACAATGAAACATGTTATAAAATATTATGATTATATAATTTTAATTTTGTAAAAGAAAATATATACATAGATAAGAAAAACTACTGGAAGGATATACAACAAAATATTAATAGTAGTTCCAGTTGAGAGGGTTTCAGGTGATTTTAATTTTCTTTATATCTTACTGATTTTCCATTTCTATATAAAATAATCTTTTAATAACTTAAATATAACAAATGTTATTTTAAAACCTAGTACCCACTTTAGAAAAATTCAAGTTTCCAACCAAAAAATGAAAATGGGACCATCAGCATTTCTCAGAAGTTTTATGTGTATGTGTGCATATGTGTGAATACATATGCATACACATGAATATTCACCTAAACACCTTAATTTTATTAACCAATAAGATAAATTCTAATGATCAAGTCTTAATGGTATAGGTGGTAGCAACACAGAAACCATAAGGTAACTAAAAGTCTATTAACTCTACTTCCTACACAAAACCAAATTTATGTTTTTTAAAATAATTATCAAATAGAGCTTTCTTACATATAAGAAAATTCAACACATGTCCATCTAAAAAGATTTAAAATCATTATCTATCATCTTTGCAGGGGAGAAATTAACAAGGAACATATTTAAACTTCAGTAGAAGTGTAAATAAAAAAAATTCTATTACATAACAGAAAAGAATTCAAAGATACAGTAGAGCAAAGAAAGAAGTTTCTTAACCCCAATCTAATGTAAAATACTACATTATAAAATGCATTTGGATGGCTAGGGCTATAGCTCAGTGGTAGAGCACCTGCCTTGCATGTGTGAGGCACCAGGTTTGATCCTCAGCACCACATAAAAATAAAAAGTAAAGATACTATGACCATTTACAACTAAAAAAAAATATTTTTGAAAATAAATAAATTTTAAAAATGCATTTAGATGATCCTGCAGCAATTATAAAGAGAGGATAGTTTAAAGTGACAAAATTATAATAACCAAATAAAATTTTAATTTACACATGCAGAAGAATTATAAAAATGTCCTTCTCAAAGTCTATATTGTAGAGGTTTATGAAATACTGTATTGAGCTGGTAGTGAAAGGGGGGGAAAAAGCATTCAACATTTTCTGCTATTATAATCCTTGAAAGTCAACATTAACTTTTCTAAACATGTAAAAAAGCCATCTAGAAGGTCAGAAAAGCACACACAATCCAGAAATTTTCCCAAGCTCAAAAGAAACTTGATTCACCCAGCCAAATTATAGGAAAGGGAAGATTCAAGAGGCACCATGGGCCAGCTATGGTGGTGCGTGGCTGTTAATTCCAAAGACTTGGGAGGCTGAGGCAGGATGATTCCAAGTTCAAGGTCAGCCTCAGCAACACTGCCAGGCTCTAAGCAACTTATTGAGACCCTGTCCCAAAGTAAAAATTAAAAAACACTGGGGAGATGGCTCAGTGGTTAACCTCCCTTGGGTTCAATCACTGGTACCAAAAAAAAAAAGGGACAAAGCTAGCCTCAGCAACTTAGTGAAGTCCTAAGCACCTAAGTGTGACCCTCTGTCTCTAAATTTTAAAAAAAAAAAAAAGATATATATATATATACACACACACACACACACACACACATACATATATGTATATGGACATATACATAAATATATATATATATGGACTGCAGATGTAGCTTAATAGTTTAGCGCCCCTGAGTTCAATCTCATTATAATATCAAGAAAGAAAAAAAAAAAGAACTTTCTTCTGGGACTCAGTATTATGTTTTATTTCACATTCATAATTAAAGCACTTAGATTTCAAATTACTAAGTATCTACAATGTTAGGAAGCTGCTTTTAAAAAATTACCCAGATATTCATTTGGCAGTAACAATTATAAACTTGTTATACTATTTATGAGTTTGCGGGTATAGCTCAGTGCTACAGCATGGCTTAGCACATAAGAGGTCCTGGGTTTGATCCTTAGCACCACAAATAACAATAATAAAGATAATCCTTAAAACTGGTTATTCCATTTTTATATTTGCTGACCCTTTGTGGTTATGAATTTTTCAGATCCTTATGATTAAAAAGAAAAATAGAACATTAGCATACTTTTATCCCTAAAGTCCTACTGCCACCAAGGCAGGACAAGCTGAACCAACAAGATGCCTATGCAGGTTTGCTTAAAGGACTTATTACCCAAGTGATAGTTACACAATGTTCATTTTCTCATTATTTGTTTATACTGAACATTTGGGTCTTAAAATGCATTTCTTTATTAATGTTATGTTAAACAACTTCAAAAAGGTTGTAAAATGCCTATTTTTTATTTGTGTTTGTTTTTTGCATACGGCTTTCATTAGAGTCTACATTTAAGAGAGCTTAGGTAACGCAAGACTTACAAACACAATATTATCTTGGCAATGGCCAAAATGCCACCAGGCAAGTCTCCATGTGCTCTTAACATCAGATCAATTTGATAAATTTTGTTCATCCATGAGATCCCAGGAAGCTACCCACTTCATAAATTTAAAATGTCTACCTATATATTTTAGAAAGTACACATATAATTCGTAACCAAGTAAGAAAAAACATGCCCTATGGTAGAAAAATACTTATTACTTAATGTTTAGTTATCTATTAAAATAAAAACACAAGCTATGAAGAAAAAGGACACATATTCTTTTAAAAAAATTTTAAGTAATGTAAAAACTTATATATATGACAGTCTCTTTGGCCTGACAAGTCCCTCAAGTCTGTTTCATCCATTATTGAGTTAAACACTGTGCTTTCCAATTTCATTAAAATAAACTAAAAAACTTGAGTTATTATGAGAGAATTTTATCAATATCTCAGAAAATTCCATGTAAAATGTAAGATGTTAAGTAATGTTTTCAATGTTACATATGGTTAAAACAGAAACTATATGTATGTAAATTCTTTTTCATTTTCCTATTCATTTTCTCAACATACTCTATGATGATTAAGATCCATATCTGAAATTTTAAAATAAGCCAACAATTCTTTTTCAAAGAGCTTTTTAAATTCAAAATCTTGTTGATAAGCATCTCTTTAGGAATAACAAAACACATCATGTAAAAACTGAACATTCTCTAAATTCACAGTATTTAAAATTTTATGGCTTTTACATTCTTTTCATGCCGTACTAGCAGGCACAACATACTATAGAAGTGTTCAGAGTATTTATTTATTAAGTACTTACCAAGATCAACAGTAAAAATAAAAACCATACTGTATGTTTTAAAAAAATATTAGGTGGGGCTGGGGTTGTAGCTCATTGGTAGAGCTTTTGCCTAACATGTGAGGCACTGGGTTTGATTCTCAGCACTACGTATAAATAAATAAAACAAAGATCCATTGACAAATAAAAAATGTATGTGTGTGTGTGTGTGTGTGTATACATAGTAGTCTTAGCATAATCTATTCCTTAAATTTACCCTTATTAATATTGATAAAAAAAATTAGCCAGCAGAAGGAAAGCTTTCCATTTATTTCAAAACTCAAATGCTGGGTATGTTGTTTATTAACAACAACAACAACAAAAGTCATATTAGTGTCTTCTTAAAAAAAAAATAGACTGATTTTTTCCTAAAGGAACAATAAAAACAGTATTGCACTGAGAAACAGATTTTATGGATAGATACCAAATTCTAAAAAAACTTTAATAATTTTAATTTCTTCAGTGTCTACAATACAAGACTATTTTGTTGTTGTTGCTGTTTAAAAAAGTAAATAAATAAAACCAGGGCTGGGGTTGTGGCTCAGCGGTAGAGCGTTTGCCTCACACATGCAACATGCTGAGTTAGATCCTCAGTACCACATAAAAATAAATAAGTGAAATAAAGGTACTGTATCCAACTACAACTAAAAAATAAATGTTTTTTAAAAATAAAATAAAACCAATGAGTAAGCATCCATGGTAACCTGTTTTCTTCTTTTTTGGGGGGTGGACTGGGGATTGAACATGACCACTGAGCCACATCCCCAGCCTTATTTTGTATTTTATTTAGAGACAGGGTCTCACTGAGTTGCTCAGCACCTTGCTTTTGCTGAGGCTGGCTTTGAACTCCAAATCCTCCTGCACCACTGGGATTACAGGCATGCGCCACCATGCCCAGCTCTATTTTCTTCTTGATAGGCAAAAATAATTTAAAACTAAACAAAGTAATCAACATTATATGCTAAGCTTTTTTAAAACTTGTTATCTTTTTATAATTTTTAAGTTGTGTAGATGAACACAATATCTTTATTATTATTATTTTAATATTTATTTTTAGTTGGACATAATATCTTTATTTATTTATTTTTATGTGGTGCTGAGGATCGAACCCAGGGCCTCGCAAGTGCTAGGTGAGCGCTCTAACTCTGAGCCACAACCCCAGCCCCTTATTATTTTTTTTTTAATGTGGTGCTTAGAATTGAACACAGTGCCTACATGTACTAGACAAGCACTCTACCACTGAGCCAGAAGCCCATTCATCCCTAAATTTGTTTTCAATGAGGCATTTTTAGCTCATTTTAAAAAACTTATTGGTGTCACAATTTTCTTTCTAGGATCACGATTAAATTTTGTTTTCTAATTCAGTTCACTGCTATGTCACTGACAACTGTATTGAAACAGGAAAAATTCTGACAAAAACCACTTTATTACAAACTCCAAGATAACTTGAACACAATTCATTTATTCATGTAAAAATATTGTGTATATGTTATATGTGCCTGATGAACAAAGTATGAAAAAAATAAAGCAAGATCCCTTGCTTCACTGCAACTTACTTTCCTCAAACTAATTATACTAACTTTGAAATATGCCCCCTCATCTTGAGCTTTCATAGACAACTCAAATACTTTCACAGTAAAATAATGTGGTGTGGTATAAAGACCCAAGTAACAGGTTACCAAAGCCTTGGGTTTAACTTTTATAAGATTCAGTTTTCTCTTTTGAAAAATAAGATAGTGTATTATCTCTCTTCCATTTGAACAGACAGGAATGTAATTCAGATTCAGCTATATTACTTATAATAGCAAAAACATGTTAGCAACCTAAATGTTAATATTCCAAATAATTAAATACTATATGACCCTTTATAAAAAGCTGTAGGTCCACATATGCCAATTTTAAAAGATGTCCCAGACATCCTATTAAAACAAAAAAGCAAAATGCAGATAGTATGTACTTCAAGAGAAATATACAAATAAGTGCATGGAAATTCTCTAGATGGAGAAACAAAAAACTTCAAAATAGTTAAAGTAGTAATCAGGGCTGCTATTTTTTAAATTTCTTGAAAATGTTGAAAGTAACAAACATACTATTTTTATGGTTTTTAAAAATAAATTTCTTAGGTTTGCTGATCCAGGTTCTATACCTGTGTTCAAATACTTGCTTTGCTGACATTCCAAAAAAAAAAAAACGACCATGAATGGTCTTTTAGGATGGAACCAGTCTTCAAAGAATTTTTAAATGTTTCAATGTTATTTAATTACTTAACCTCAGCTTCTCCATCTGTAAAAATGGGTTAAAAGTATTAAGCTCATACAACCATCAGGAGGATAAAAGGAAATCACTGTAAGAGGACAAATGTTACCAGCTATGATTATTATCAGATCTGAAAGTTAATTCAATGTTCATCAATATTAGTTTCCTCTATCCAAAACTCATTCAATCTGATCAGCATACTAGAGCACATTGGTTAATTTACAGTTTAAAAAAAAATAAAAAATACACAGGTGGGCTGATGATCAAAAAAATTAGAGCAAAGTTTGGGTTTCTGTTGTTATCTGACTTGAGTAGCCTTCTTCATTGAATGGATACCTGGGCAAGGAACCAGAATATTCATGATGGCTCATTTAAGTTTCATGTGTTTTTTTAAATTTCATTTTAACATGCAATGATTGCTTATTTTCTTAAAAAGTATGGCATTGATAGTTCATGCACATAATTTGCAAACTAATTATAAATAACGCCAATCAAGGGGGCTGGGGCTGTAGCTCAGTGGTAGAGCGCCTGCCTTTCAAGTGTAAGGCCCTAGATTCGATCCTCAGCACCACATAAAAATAAATAAAGATATTGTGTCCATCTACATCTAAAAAAATTTAAAAAGTTAAAAAAATAATGTCAATCAAATGGGAAACACAAATAAGAAATCTCCATGAATATAAATTAAAAAAAAAAACATGCTGAATGGCCTTTTAGAATGGAACTTATCTTCAAAGAATTTCAAAAAATTCAGGCTTTATGCTATGAACACAGTACTCTCAGAAAGTACCACTTTAACAACATTCATTTTAATTTTCCCAACAAACCAAGAACACATCCGAAACTTCTCCAAAACAACTGAGAGGACATTACTATTAAAATAGATTAAATCAATATGTAGTAGAATTGGATTCAGTCCATCATATTACAATTTTAATAGAACTTCCAGGTACCAGAGAACAATCTGATCATCAATGTGATGGGTTAAAGTTTTGATTACCTCAATTACAATTTTAAATCAAAAGCAAAAGGTCATGAACACTTTTTAATCTTTTCAATATGAAAATAAAATAGGCTCCACCTCATACTAATTGATCTCCTATAAATTTGTCAGGATTTAAATCTTTAGAGAAGCAACAACTTCTAATCACAAAAGTAGTTACATTTGAATACATTAGAATTACCTTATCTTTCATGAGAGTTACCAGAACTTCCCATCAAAAAAAAGAAAGAAAAAAAAAGAAAAGAAAAGAAACTGGCAACTCAATGAGGCTCTAATAACTGCCTGCCTACTTCAAAGATCATTGCACTGTGCTGAACTGGCATTTGGAGACTACACTGAGATAGCAGCATGAAGGCAAAGGGAGGAGTTGAGGAAAAGAGTTTATTTTTAAAAAATAGAAATCACTATTCTTAACACACCTATCCTTTGATAGCTATCAGAAATACCCTTTTAAAATACAGACATTCTTATTTTTCAACATTCAAAATATAGCAAGCAAATAATCTATCACAAGCGGATCTCCCTAGCCCTTCTTACCCACACACAGTGTTTTGCCAAGAGCACAGCCCCAAGTAAAAAAAAAAAAAAACAAAAAAAACCCCAACGCAATTTCCTTGTTTACTTAAAGAATTGCAGAAAACATGTAGACCGCTTCTAAGGCTTCTGAAACCAATCAATATTCAAAGGACTTTTCACTATCATGTCTGAAATATGACGGTGGTAATGATTCCTTCAACTAGTAAAAATCTAGTTTCAAATTTACAAAAAGGGTTAAATTTTACACTGCAATTCATCAGTATGTCTTGTTTGCAACCAGAAAAGGGAAGGGGGTGGGCAGCAAAACACACAAGATGGAAAACATCACTACCTCCTTTGCTGGTTATGAATAACTGTAAATGATCCAAGAGGTAAGGGAAAAGAGTTCATGAATAGAAAGAAGGGGGGTTAACAATGTGAGCTGGCCCCTTCCAGATTTACATTGATGTCGGAAAGAAAAAGGAATTTATTTACACTGCAGTGCCTGGCAGCAAACATGGCTGCCCCTGCCCCCTTTAAATCTGAATAGTCCTCACTCTCTCACCAAAATCATCATATTATGGCCATGTCTCTCCCTGTCTCCTTACCATAACACAAACACATCTCCTCTTCCCTCAAAACAGTAACACCCACACCTCCCCCATTTCACAACAATCACAACCCCATAACCACTAGCTTCTCTATTCTATAGCCTTGAAATAGGCACAGAATACACACAAATATAGGAACAAAAGGCTTTCCTTTCTAACACTTTAACAACCCCCTTCCCTTTTCCTCCCACTATGTGACGCTTGGTGGATCGTTCTCATCCCTTCCAACATTCAGTTAATTTCCTTCTCTAATCCAATCCTATGTCTTCCAGTTTCCTGCGTCTATTTCCTATCCTCCTATTGCATTCTGTCTCAATCATTTCTCATCCCTTTTTCTAAACCACTTCATTTTCTTATTTCTCCCTTGATTCCCATAAGATGCCCCATTTCCCCATCAAATTCCATCCCTTTCCCCCAGCCTCTTCTAGTTCCCACACTACACCCCCAGACCTCCCTATTTCGTAGTCCACTCGGGTCTCTAATCTTCTCCAAATCTAACTCTTCTTTCTCTGCCCCTCCCCGGTTCCTATCTTTATCCCCGCCCCCATCCTACCTTTACTCCCAATTCTCAGCTCAGCGCCACTACATCCCTAATCCCAATCCTACCTCCCCTGCCCCACCCCCCAATTCCCTCCACACCCCTCATCCTGCCATCTGCTCTTCCTTCTAGACTACCCTTGAACCCTTTCAGGCCACCCGCTTCTCCTCCCATTCCTGAGTCTCTATCCCTACTGGTGCCCCATCCTTAGATAGCCCCCACCCCATCTTTCCGTCCTCGGCACTTCCGTGCAACACACACACACACACACACACACACACACACACTTANGACTCTCGGGGCGCCGCCGCCGCCAAATCCTCAGCCCCTCATTGGCCGCGCGCCGCGGCGCCTGCCGGGAAATGCAGTCCCAGGTTTGGGGTACAGGGGGCGAAAGGAGGAAGAGGCTCGTCAGCCCCGGGAGGAGAGAGGCGGGAGCTAGAACCTGCAGAGCGAACGGCGCGAGAGTGTCTAGACCAGACAGGAGACCGCGGGCGATAAGGCAAAGGGTCAGGAAAGAATGATGCGAAGGGGCTGGAATGCAAATGAAACTAGAAGTCAGGGGGGCGGGTTAGGGTTGGTCCTGAGGCAAAACTGTAGTTGTGCGTGTTCTTTGATACTTATTAGATAACACTTATTAAACACCATGTGGTACTCCTCGGACTGGCACAAACGAGTATCTAGTTAAGAAGACCAGGAAAAAGCGTAACGACTCAGAGCTTTCTTGGCTGTCTCTGTCCGACAGCTGTCAGGGAAGCGCGCCCTAGTCCACGAGGGTCTGCAGCCGGAAGCACTGGTAGCAGTTTAGGACTTAAATCGGGGGATGGGGCAGTCTCTTTTTCGGCCCTGGGTGCGAGTGTCGCATGGTCTTCAGTCTACAAGCATCAGAAGGCCTGGGCGGCGTCCCGGTTTCGCTCAGGAAGCGCCGCGACCTCCCTAGAGCAGGCACCGGGCCCGCACGCCTTCTTCCTGCTTGCACTGGGGCCCGGAGGCTTGTGGGTAGACAGCAGGACGTCAGCGCCGACTGCATCCCAGACTGCCAGGGCCAGAAAGCGCCCGGTGCCAGTCACGTGCCCGGGCCCTTGCCGCTCTGGCCAGACCTTCACACTCAGTGACGGTAAAGCGTTTGCCCTAGACCACTCACATAAGAATAAGAAGAGGGACAGGGCGGTAATGCTCCGTAAACCTCTTGCCCTTCCCATTCTAGGAAAATATGTAAAACAATGGAAGGTTTTTAGGTGTGTGACAAAGTAAACGAGTCTTACAGGAGCGTGCAGATGTAGTTATTTCCTGGAGCCTGGGTAATGACTTAGAACGTTGCAGCACGGAAACATGAACGTACAAAGGAAACACAGGCAGCAATCAGATGAGGAAACCAATATGAAGTCCGCGGTCTGTTCTGGGAACTATAAAGTTATATCATTACTAGGCGTCATGCTTTTGATAGGCATTGTAGTGCTCTATTTGGTACCATTACAAGAAATTCTTTATCATCTTTAAATTAGAAGATTCCTACACGTCAGTTATTATTATTTTGGTAATGGAAATTGAACACAGGGTGCCTTACCACTGAGCTGCTTCTTATTTTTTTTGTTTTGGGACAGGTTCTCCCTAAGTTGCTGAGGGACTCCCTAAATTTCTCAGACTGTCCTCAAACCTGCAATCCTCCTGCCTCAGCTTCCTAAGTTGCTGGAGTTACAGGTGTGGCTTTCCAGCACAGATCAATTATTTTAATGGGCACTAACTATCTATTAGTTTGTTAATCCTGTAAGGCTGATATTGTGCATTAAGAGTTCCCATTCCTATTCATCTCTGTTAATTTTATTTATTTTGAGTTGGATTCTCACTATGTTGCCCAGCCTGGCCTGCTCCTGGGCTCAAGCAAAGCTCCTGCGTCGGCCTCCCAAGCTGGGACTAAAGGGAACACCACAACCCAGAACTTTAAACTATTTTTAAACCTACACTTTGTGTAATATCAAAGTTAAATGAATCCATAAAACACATTTTTATTATAAATATGTCTCTTAAAAACAGATAGCTTAAGGGAGCCACCTTAGTCACTTGATTCTATCTCCTGGTAAGGGGCTAAATTTGTCTTTTTTTTTTTCCCTATGTTCCTCTCTGCCTCTATCCTCCTTTTTCAATCTGCCTGTAACCTCCATGCTTTGTAGATAAACTATCATCTTGACCGGGTACCTGGATTTTCCCCTTGAGGAGAATTTTGTAAATTGTCCCCAGGGATTCTATTTTAGCCAGCTTCTAATAGCTATGATGACAATAAAAGTTTAAACTTGATATTATGTGAAGTAGATGCATGTGGTCTTCTCTGCAAAACATTAAGAGTGCAGATAATATTTAGGGAAATGAGCACTAAAAGTAACAATTCACATTTTCATCATCTAACATCTTCTGAGGTTTAGTATATGCTTACTCTTCTCCATAGTAAAGGAGCAGACAGTTAATCAAGACAGAAATCTGAAACAGTTCTCTGAGCCGTAGTTATAGGGAAAAGTTTTTTTAGTTTCTCTTTTGATGATTTTATTCAAAAACTCCTTAAATATCAAATCATGTATCCTGAAAGTCAAAGAAATTGCCAAGCTTGATAATAGGAAAAAATAGACATTACTTTGAACAAATGGATTTCAGTAAGAAGGGTTTTTAACCCTTCACTCTTTTAGAATAGAGTTGCTGACATATGGCGGTGGTAGAAAACCTAGCTCATCTTTCAAATGCTAGGCATGGAATTGTTCGTCTGGTTTATGAATACTTAATGAGTTTCACTGTGCCTGGTTATAAGTGAATACAATACATGAATAGGAATATTTCCTAGTATAAAATGTCTCCCAGTGAACCAGGGGCGAATATTTTTGGATCCTTTATAATGTTTTCCAGAAAAGTATGTGTTTATGGTAAAACAGTGGTTAATTTGTGAAATCAATATGAAAGTTATACCTATATTTTAAAATTCAAAATTTACCCTCGTGAATTTTCAGGGACGGAAAGGTAAAGGAGGGAAGCCTTGCAGATTTTAATTCTAGTAAACATAGAACGTGAAGAGAAACCTTCGTGTGGAAAGTTAGGCATCAGATATGCACAAGGGGACCTCTAGTGGCCAAACTGATAAGTTTTGCCTATTTAACAGTTGAATCGTTTGGTTATTAGCTGAAAAATGCTTTGTGGATTAAAAGCGGTTTGCACTTCTTACTGAAATTTAATACCCGCCATCTTTCATTCTTACAAATGTGCTGCCCAGATGAGTAAAGTATGTAGCCGGTTTACATGCGAAGAGAAGGTGTTCTTTTCGAGAAAGCGATTCCTTGCTGTCTGGTGTTAGGGTAAAGCCACTAAAATTGTTCTCTTCCTTTAAAAGATCAAATGGATAAGAAGAGATAACTGGGGAACAAGAATATTTCTAGATCGTTCTCTTTTCCAAGATGGCTCAGTTTCACATTTTAGGAACCGAAGTGCCCCCTGAACCTGCAGCGCATACGTAATTTCACATCCCATATAATGTACATTTTAAATATAGAGATTTCTACACAAACTACTGATTATAAGCAACGCCTGTTAAAGAGAACATTTATAAAGCAAAGATTTTTTAGTGGAATCCAGTTTTCCACGTGCAGCTTTCACAGCATTCCAACCTTGGGCCTGGGGGGGGGGG
>NW_026000223.1:7827264-7856559 GCF_001458135.2 Marmota marmota marmota
GGGGGGGGGGGAGGGGGAAGCCCTTCTGCCACCCACTACCTCCTCCCGGCTCAAGTCCCCGTAGGCAGTTTTGGAGTTAGAGGGGGGCGAGGGCCGGAGGGAGAATACACCAAAATGATGTCATTCGTGACTCAGAGATGGTTACCATGGCGACTATCAGACATATTACGCTAGGGTAAGAGCCTCTTTAATCCAACCTTCACTTGGGGGTTTCCCAGAGGGGTAGCCACAGATTACAGGGTGTAGACAGTCAGAAAAACGCCAGTGTTCGATCCTCCAAGACCGACGCTCTTTAAACTAAACCCAGCAGAGAAGTCATTTCGCTGGTGAGGAGACCTTGCCGCCTCCTGGGTGGCCACGGTGAAGGACGCCCGCCCTCCACAGAATTTGAGAGTTCATTGGTTGATGGTGTCGTCACTCAGAGTGACGTCACGGGGCGAGGGGCAAGAGGTGGAGTCATAGAGACTTGGCCTCGGGCCCTTCTAGCTCGAAGGGCCAAGGGAGGAATTGGGAAGGAACTGGGAGGACCTGGGCGGCCGTTCCCGGGAGCCCGGCCGAGGAGGTAGGGGTGGGCGGACCAAGTCCTCAGGCTGTTACTTGGACCGTGCCTGCGTGTTCCCCTCCGGAGCCCGCTCCCTGTGCATCCTGCCCCTCCCTTCAGCGCCCCGTTTTCCCTACGGTTTCCAGTTCCCACCGCGCTCTCCTCAGCCACGGATCTCGTCCTCTTCCCTGGCCTCCCAAACTTTGGAGCTCAACCTCCGTTTCCCACTCCTTTCGCGCTTCGCTTCCGAGTCTCTCTTCTGTGTCCTGAGCCCTCTTCTCCTCGTCTTCATTTTCAACCACATGGATCACTAGGAGTTATCGTTCCTGTATCTGCCCCACCCCCGCACACACACAGACAAAAATCCCGAGACCCCACAACAGTTCACCCACGTACTACGCGCACGAAAGTTGCTGACCGAGGAAGCCGAGGGCGCGTTTGCACCCGGGTAGTGATGTGCCAGCGGCAGAGGTAACCCCAAGAACCCTGGGCGTGGGCCACGGCTGTGCGAAAAGCCTGGCGTGCCACACGGTCGGCCTGTCTGCGCCCGGGTCCGCCAGCCTGGGAAGTGGTTGTCCACAGCCCAGCGCAGGAGTGCCGGGCGGGAGACGGGATTTGCCCCAGCAGGTCTTGTCTCGCTCCAGCAAAACACCATCCACCATTGGGCTGGGTCCAGAGACGCTGAGCCCTGTTCAAAATCCTAGCTCTGTGGTTAAGATTTCCATCCAGGAAAGACCCTGATGCTCCTTAAAACCCAGTTGCAGGAAAGCGAAGTAGATAGTGTGAGATATTAAGGGTTCTTACAGCTCCTTGCTGCCCCTAGCTGAAAAGCGCCGCTGGATGGAGGAAGGCTCAGTTTGGGCTGTGGAAAATCGCTAGCGCCGTTTTACCTGCACTTGAATATAGGCACCATGCATATCTTTACTCCTACATAAAAGAGATTAGTGAATACTTTCAAGCTATAGGGTTTGGGGTAGCTTGGCCAAATATGGAAAAAGCTAACAGAAAACAAATCCAGGGGGGGAGGAAAAAGGTGGGGAGAAGAAAACAAATCCAGGGTATCTGCTTTCTACTTGTATTCTAGTCTACAAATAGGTATGCTTGTCTTATCTTCTTAAATACCTGCCCACCATCCAAGAAAGATTATAAAAATGTGTCTGACGGTCATATCTTCTTCATTAAGCATTATCTTAGAGATCATTTCTGTGTTTTGGGATCTGAAAGTTCCATACTCAAATCCAGAGCTAAGAAAATAATTGTTAGGAATGAACTTGAAGGAGGTTTTGTACTTTGAATATGCAAATTTTCTGCCCTTGCAATAGCTAGAAACTCATTGTTTAATTGATGTCTTTTTAAAATACCAAATTGTTTACTTCTTTTGTCTAGGTCTCTTTGTTAAAATTGTTCAGAGAAAAATAAATATGGCATTCAACAGTTGTAATTCAGTCTTAGCTATTGTCCGTACAAGGTAAGCATTAGAATTTTCCCAACCCCCAAAAGTATATGAACCTCATTCTTCTGGATGGAAAGGATATGTGTAAAAGGATTGGCTTAGTGCACAATTAATACCTTGTTGGTTTTTGATTATGCTGGTTCTTAGGAAGCTGACATTTTAATGTAAACTTACTAACATCTTCTATATGCTTTAGAACTTGGGCTGAGTAGTTTTGTTGAGGTCTGGTACAAGTAAGGTAGAAGATGTAGTCAGATGCAGTGATATACTGGCCTGTAATCCCAGCAACCAGGGCCTGAAGCAGGAAGATTGCAAGTTTGAGGCCAGTTTCAGCAATTTAGGTAAACCCTGTCTCAAAATAAATATTAAAAAGGGCTGGAGATATGCTCCAGCACTGGGGTAAAAAAGAAATAAGCTTTATGTCCTGAGCCTGTAATCTTAGCTACTTAGGAGCCTGAGGCAGGAGAATCTCAAGTGCAGGGCCAGGATGGGCAGATGATGTAGGCAACAAAGAAAGAGACTGCCTTTAAAAAGAAAATTAAAAAAAGAATGAAAGAATAGAAAAAGGATCTATCTTACAGTCTTATTTAACTGAAGGCTATAAGCTGTTGTGATAGAATATAGAGTTCCTTGACTCCAATTCTAATTTTAATTTCTAATGTTCTTGAGAAATTTTAGATGAAAGGGCATTTCTGTTGTAAGTGCCTCTCATTTAAAGGAGTCCATAAACATTACATAGACAAAGTAGTATTATTTGATTGGTTAACCCCCACAAGGACCATGGAAAGTTTCATTAAAACATTCCTATTGTCAGTAGAGTGGTTACAGATACAATATTGTAGTCCATAGAGACAATACTATTGAACATAATCCCGGACATGTAGATGTGTGCTAGTAGATTTTAAAGTTAATGGTTGTAGGACTTCTAACTTCTAAGCAATTTATTCTTAGAAATTAACTTATTAATATTTCTCATAGAGCATATTCAACCATAGAACATACTATTTATTAGTTGAGGCAAAAAATTATATTTGGGGTTGGTGGTATAGCTCAGTGGTCTAGTATATGCTTAGTATATGTGAGGCCCTAGGTTATATCCCTACCATCACCACCACAACAAAAAATATTTCATTCACTAATAATTAGGAGCTGTCTATGAGCTTAAAAAAGTTTAGTTTTAACTAGATGAAATATCTATTTAAGTTTGTAATAGTATGTGCTCAACTCAGAAATGTTACTCTTTATTCCAGATTCCCTAGCCATTTTGTCCATCCTATCTGCTCTTATTCCCCATCACTTGCATTTCTTCACTTGCCAGATTCTCATTTAAATAAGACATATATGAAGAACTATAGAAGCAAGAAGTACTGTTATCCCAGTCAGTCAGGCAATAAAATACTTCATTTACGAACTAGGCCAATACAAAAGTTACACACATCAGCTTGCTGGCTACAACAGAACCCTGGTAAACCTCAGCTGGAGCAAACCCCAGAAAAGGCAAAGGTGATAAGCCCTCAGACCACAGAAGAAATTGGGATAAATATTAAAGAAGGAAAGCGATCTCTCAGACAAAAAATTATGGATGAACTTAAATATTATTACAACGGATTCTATTTACTTTGGATTGACACCAAAATTGCTGCCAAAATGGCTTGGAGGCTGCTTCATGGACAGGTGCTGACCAGACGAGAGAGACGACGGGTAGGCAAAAATCGTATTCCAGCAAGAAGATGTGAAATTAAAATGAACCTTTTGGGAACCAAGTTTTAAACTCAAACTTCATCTTAAATATCCCAAAGTAGCTTGCCTTGCATGTTCAAGGCTCTGGGTTTGATCCCCAACACCCTCCATCTCAAATCCTAAAGTAGGAATAGTTAACTGCTGGTGAAAATGAGTTTCTTCTCACAGTACTGGAGATCCAACCCAGGGCCTTGTACTAAGTAAATGCTCTACCCTGAGGTTCATTCCCAATTCCCAAAAGAACCAGTTTTTACTGAGTTTCTTATTTGTCTACAGCTGACTTGCTGTACAGCTTTAAGCAGTATTCTTTATTGTTTTTTATATCTGTGTATAGAATAGTTATGTTTTTAAATTTCTCCAAGGGGTTGAAAGATTTCAGGTTTAATGTGCATTAGAAATGCAAAGTACTGTTAGCCGGGAGTGGTTGCACATACCTGTAATCCCAGGGACTCCAGAGGCTAAGGCAGGAGGATCACAAACTTGAGGCAGCCTCCAACAATTTAGCAAGACTCTTTGTCAAAAAATAAAAAGGACAGAGGATATAGCTCATGGATAGAGTACCCCTGGGTTTTTAATCCCCAGTACCACCAAAAAATGGTGAAGAGAAAAACCCCACCTTTCTATTTTATGAACAGGTGCAGAAAACCTATCTTGACTCTTAACAGTTTAAGAACCAAGGCAGGCTTTTTTTTTCTTGGCATATCATAAAATAATGAAATATTGCTTCTGCATTTAATTCTTTAGCTATTGAGAACTTGTGCCGATTTCTTCCGTTTGGTTCCATTTATGGTATTCATAATTGTACCTTTCATGGAATTCTTGATACCAGTGTTTCTGAAACTCTTCCCAGAGATGTTGCCATCAACTTTTGAAAGTGAATCCAAAAAGGTATGTAGAAATTTTGAACTTTTAAAAAACTAGACTTTACTTTTTGGACCAGTTTTTAAGTTTACAGGAAAATTGGGCAGAAAGTAGAGAATGTCTATATACTTCTATCCCCCATATTACACTAGTGTGGTGCATTTGTTACAACTAAAGAAACCATATTGATACATTCATTAATTAAATCTCAGACTTGACATTTGGTTTCACTTTTTGTGGTGTACCATTTTTGGAGTTTGTAAATGCATAATGTCATCTTATCTATCTTCATATCATCACACAGAATAGTTTTACTGCTCTAAATATCCCTTGTGCTCCATCTGTTTGTTCCTTGTTTGCTCCTCCCCCCAATCCATGGCAACCACTGATCCTTTTACTATCCTTATAGTTTTACCTTTTCCAGAATGTCATATACTTGGAATCATACAGTCTATAGCCTTTTTTAGGCTGGCTTCTGAAAAATAGTTATAACTATAGGTAAATATATTAAAATTTTAAGAATATTGCCTAAAATTATACAATAAATCAGTTGCAGACAAATAAGAAACTCAGGAAGAGCCAGTGGTGGCTAATGCCTGTAATCCCAGCAACTCAGCAGGCTGAGGCAGGAGGATCACAAGTTGGAGGCCAGCCTTGGCAACTTATTGAAACCCTATCTCAAAATTTAAAAATGAAGGCTGGAGGTATAGCTCAGTGATAGAGTGCCCCTGGGTTCCAGTCCCTGTACTAAAAAGGAAAAGAAAAACTCAGTAAGAAAGCCTGGTTCTCTTGGGAATTGGAGATGTAGCTCAGTGGTTGAGATGTAGCATGTTCAGTGTCCTGGGTTGGATCCCTAGCGCTGTGAGGTGGGATTGGGGAAGGAGACTGCTTCTCACTAGTAGGTAGTGTTTCTACTTTAGGATTGGCTGGGAGTGTATGGTGGTACTGGGGATCAAACGCAGAACTTTGACCATGATAAGCAAAGGGATATTTAAGATGAAGCTTAAGTTGAGTTGTGGCAGTATGCATTTAAAATTCTTCCAGGTCTTATCCAGTGTATGGATATACCACAGTTTATCCATTTACCTTTTGAAAATTGGTTGATTCCGATTTGGGGCTATTATGAGTAAAATTGCTATAATTGTATTCAGGCTTTCATGTGGATGAAAGTTTTCAGTTCATTTGCATAAATACTTAGGAGAGTATTTACCTAGCTGGATAAAATGGGAATACTGTTTAGTTTTACATGAAATTACTGAACTGTCTTCCAAAGTAGCTGTACCATTTTGCATTGCTACGAGGAATGAATGAGAGTTCTGTTATTGTACATCTTTCCCCACATTTGATGTTGTCCATGCTTTAGCTGTTAGTCATTATAGTAGTTTGTACCGGTATTTCATTGTTGCTTTAATTTGCAGTTCTCTCGTGATATATGAGGTTGAGCATATTTTCATGTAACTATTTGCTACCTGTGTATCTTCTTTGAGGAGGTGTCTATTCAGATCTTTTGTCTACTTTTTTAATTGGGTGGTTTGTTTCTTATTGTGGTTTTGAGTCTTTGTATATTTTGGGAAAAAGTCCTTCATTAGACAAACATTTTGCAAATATTTTCTCCTAGTCTCCTGTCTTTTCATTCCTGACCAGTGTCTGCCACAAAGCAAACACTCTTAAATATTTTTTAGTTGTAGACAGACACAATACCTTTATTTTATTTACTTATTTTTAATGTGGTGCCAGGGATCAAACCCAGTGCCTCATGCATGCTAGGCAAGCACTCTACCACTGAGCTACAACCCCGGCCTCCAAACACTCTTAATGAAGCCCATCTAATCAATTTTTCTTTCAAGGATCATTCTTTTGCTATTGCAGCTAAAAACTCATTACCAAACCCAAGGTCACGTAGATTTTTCGCCTGTTTTTTTTTCCCTAGGAGTTTCATAGCTTTGCATTTTACATTTAGGTGTATGATCCATTCAGAGTTAATTTTTATGAAAGGTGTGATGTCAGTGTCTAGATTTTTTTTTTTTTGCATGTGGATATCCAGTTTTTCTAGTACCATTTATTTTAAAAGATTATCCCTTCCCACTGAATTTTAATTAGAAAAAATAAAAAGATAACAAAAGCCCACTGTGGTGACTAATTGAATAGTAGGTAGAATTTATTCAGCCACACAGACCCTTTAGTGCTGAGAAGTCCTTGAGAAGAAGGTGTCTGATGTTGCTGTCAAGGGGATGGATGAGGGCTGGGGATATGGCGCAGTTGGTAGAGTGCTTGCCTTGCATGCACAAGGCCCTGGGTTCAATCCAGGTTCAATCAAAAAAAAAAAAAAAAAATTCTAGGGGATGGATGAGAAAACAGACACAATTCCTTCACTTTTCCCCTTCTGTGTGACTACTAGACAGTGGTATGAAGGTATGAACAAAACTACTAGAGGACAAAGTGGGCAACTTTTAAATCAGTAATACTGGGAAATATTTCACAGAAGAGGTAACTTTAGAACTGAGACTTAAAAAAAAGAGTGAAATTTTACCACAGTTTGAAAAGGATATTCTGGATAGAAAAAATAGCACAATCCAAGCAGGATCTAGAGGCTGAGGCAGGAGGATCACAAGTTACAGGCCAGCCTTAGCAATTTAGTGAGACCCTGCCTCAAATAAATAAATAAATAATAGAAAGGCTGAGGGTGTAGGTCAGTGGTAGAGCACCCCTGGGCTCCATCCCCAGTACTGGAAGAGAGAGAGAGAGAGAGAGAGAGAGAGAGAGAGAGAGAGAGAGAGAGAACACCATCATTTAGAATTAATGCCACAACATTCCAAGGAAAGTATTAGTGGATATAGGAAGATGGGGGGAATCCGGGAAAGGGATTTATCTAAATATTACCTCTCCTTTGAACACTATACCTTCCCCAAACATACACATACGCACACACACACACACACACACACACACACACACACACACTTGTGGTGTTCCAGAGAGGGAGTTGGAGGAGCTTTCTGTGCTCCTCATGCATTTCTCTAGTCTGGCACTGGTGCAACCCTGTAATCTCAGTGCTCTGGAGGTTGAGGCAGGAGTATTGCAGTTTCAGGACTAGCCTCAGCACTTTGGAGAGACCCTGTCTCAAAGTTAAAAACAACAACAACAACAACAACAACAAAAGGCAGGAGGTCTGAAGATGTAGCTCAGTGGTAGAGCAAACTTGAGTTCAATCCCTAGTACCAGACACAAAAATAATAATAAATAAATAAGAACCATACATTTCTCTTTCATAGTACTTATTCATTCTATTTTTCTGTTAATTTGTGGAAGTACTGGATCATCATTAGTCACTAATGTTTGTCCATCTCACTAGATTAGAAGTTCCAAGAGGACAGTAACTCATATCTCTTTTTTGCTAGTTTTAATCTAGAGCACCTAGTACATGGTACATGCTCAATAAATAAATGGTGTCGTGGTGCATGCCTATAATCTGAGCAATTTGGGAGGCTAAGGCAGGAGGATAGAGAGTTCAAAGCCAACCTCAGCAATTTACAGAGGCCCTAAGCAACTCAGTAAGACCCTCTCTCAAAATACAATATAAAAAAGTGCTGGAGATATAGCTCAGTGGTTAAGTACCCCTGAGTTCAATCCCTGGTACCAAATAAATAAATAAATAAATGGATAGATGGAAGGATGTGAGTGATTGACCAAACAGATTCTAACCACCATGTTATTGCTATTGTGTATTTTCATTTTGGCTGAGTCTTTTAAGATCTAAAAATCAATGATTCCTCTAATTGGATGATCATTAGAATATCAGAGGTGACTTAAAAAACATTTTTATATGTACATACATATATAAAAACATAATACATATTTACATATTATATATAAACTGTATATACATATGTATGTTTATTATATGTATGTATTTATGTGTGTGTTTTTAAGTTGCTCAGGAAATTCTAATTATATAATCTACATATGTAATCATCTATGTATGTAATATAGATATAGCTAGATATAGATATATTTTTTTCTATTTCTCTCCACCCACAAACACACTAACCATGGTTAGACTGAAAATGCTACCACATGGATTTTTTATGAAAAACAGGGATTAAGAAATACTGGTAACTACTGTCTTGAGATTGTACATTTTATTCCTCTTTGTGTAGTTCTTTTCTTCATATGTACTATACCACTTAACTCTCTGTATTATAATTAACTAAATCTATTTTCCATTTAGACTCTAAGCTACTTCAGTGTAGAATTGATTTCCTTGTCTTTGTAGAGCAAAATCTGGGTCTATTCAGATCAGGAGTTGGCTCAAGTAGCAACCTAGTTGGTTAAGAAATAGTATCTCTTTCTAAATAATGATAAAGCCTTCCACTGAGGGGACATTTGGGATCTTTTAAATGCTAATGAACATTTCATTAATGAGAAATAAATGTAAACTGGGCGCAGTGGCACACACATGTAATCCCAGCGGCTTGGGAGGCTGAGGCAGAAGGATCCTCAACGATGGCGAGGTGTTAAGCAACTCAGTGAGACCTATCTCTAAAAATAAAATACAAAATAGGGTTGGGGATGTGTCTCAGTGGTCGAGTGTCCCTGAGTTCAATTCCTGGTACAGAAGTAAGGAAGGAAGGAAGGAAGGAAGGCAAGATTAAGGAAACAAGTTTCAAATACAAGCTATTTTATATTTGCCCTGGTTCTCACAAATCCCAATTAGGCCTGCAAATAATATTATTACACTACATGTTATAGGGATATGCAATAACAAAGTGATAGTTATTTCTTCCATCTTTGCCAAGTTGTAGTCATGAAAGATTAACTTTTTCCTCTTCTACTATTCAGGAAGAAAAACAGAAAAAGAAAATGGCTGCAAAACTGGAAATAGCAAAATTCCTTCAAGAAACAATTACAGAAATGGCAAGGAGGAACAGAGCCAATATGGGAGATGCCTCTACACAGCTATCATCCTATGTAAAACAGGTGTTAGTCTTTTATATCATACCAAACAACTTCTGAGCTGGAGTTATATGAAAAATGCATGTCATCATAGATCTTCCAAATTGTTCAAATCTTTGAAATTGCTAATATGTATGTTATAAAATACACTAATTGTAATCATATAACATAAACAGAGTAGTTTGCAGGAAAGCTTAAGTAATCAATGTGTTGATAGTAACTTCTTGGAAAGAACAGCACAATTCTCTTTATTTTTCAGGTGATTCCAGTTCCAGACAGAAAACAAAGTTCATGGGCTGGGGCTGTAGCTCAGTGGCAGAGTGTTTGCCTAGCATGTGTGAGGCACTGGATTCCATCCTTAGCACCACATAAAAATAAACAAATAAAATAAAGGCATTCTGTCCATCTACAACTACAAAAATAAAATTTAAAAAAAAAGAAAGAAAATAATGTTCATAAATGCTTTGTTGTCTATTTCAAAAGTCTACTGGGCTGGGCGTGGTAGCACATGCCTGTAATCCCAGGAGCTCAGAAGGCTGGGGCAGGAGGATAGAGAATTCAAAGCCAGCCTCAGCAATTTAGTAGGCACTAAGCAACTCAGTGAGACCCTGTCTCTAAATAAAATACAAAATAGGGATGGGGATGTGGCTTAGTGGCTGAGTGCCCCTGAGTTCAGTCCTTATACCCACCCCCACAAAGGTCTATTGGGAAAGTTACATTTAGTAGGAAATACATTTTAATTAGCCTCTTTGTTTCATTGCCTAGGTCCAGACAGGCCACAAACCCAGCACAAAGGAGATAGTTCGCTTTTCCAAATTCTTTGAGGATCAGCTACCCCTGGAGCACTTAGATCGACCTCAGCTTGTTGCCCTTTGTAAACTGCTAGAATTGCAGACCTTTGGAACCAACAATTTGCTCCGCTTTCAGCTCCTGATGACATTGAAGTCTATAAAAGCAGACGATAAAGTAAGAGCTTAACCATAGCTGAAGGGGATTTGAGAAGCATTGGGAGGCATCTTAGTATGCCTTTGTGATGAAGTGCAGTATTTTCTGTTGGGTCTGCTCATGGATTGATGCTGGCAAAATGAGTGGTTTAAACAATCATTTTAGAAATTGTTATACTGGGACCCATTTTCTTAAAAATGCCATCATAAGCAGTCAGTAATTTGGATGTCTTAGCTGAGATTAATCTAAAGCAGTTAGGACCTGCTGGGAAGGAAATAGCAGCTCAGTAGATTCCTGGCAAGGCTTTACCCTGCACACCTCTGCTCCCCTACTGAGGAGCTGGTGCCAAAGTAAATATTCTGCTGAGTGAGTTGGGCTGGTTAGAAGCGGGTGGTAAAGCATAATGCTGGAAGGAGAAGCACAGCCTAGACATCTTACAGAAAGCACCATTTAGAATATAACTACTAATTAGATGCCTTAAAAAAAAATGGAAAGAGTGTTTCTTGAATCTAAACCAGCTGTTATAAAGTATTCTACCTGTGGGAGCAGGCTTCCCAGAACCGTGAAAGCAAAACATAATCCTATTGGCCTTTTTTTTTTGAACTAGGGATTGAACTCAGGGGCACACAATCACTGAGCCACATCTCCAGCCCTATTTTATACTTTTTATTTAGAGACAGGGTCTTACTGAGTTGCTTAGTCCTCACCCATTGCTGAGGCTGGCTTTGAACTGATGATCCTCCTGTCTCAGCCTCCTGAGCCACTGCGATTACAGGCATGTGCCAACACACCTGGTTTCCATTGGTCTCATTTTGATTTTACATATGCTTTCAGAACTTTGGAATAAGCAATACTGGTACCAGAGGTACCATAGTTTGGGATTATATCAAGCAGAAACTGTTATTTATTGAGGCAGTTTTGCGGATCAGTTAGAGCCATTCCCACAGTGGTGTTAGGGGACAGTGGAGGAAAAATAATCCTGGGACATGCAACAGATGTTACCATGAAAGCTTTTCAAGTACAACATTTTTTCTAATGAACCCTAAAGATGCTATGAAAGGGGAAAGGAGATGTTACAACCAGACAATGCAAAATGCAAAATGCATTTGTTGATAAAATGTTGGGAAGGAGTTATAGAAATATCTCTATTATTACATGGTGGCACATGCCTATAAGCCCAGCAATTCAGGAGGCTGAGGTAGGAAGACTGCAAGTTAGTGACCTGCCTCAGCAACTTAGCAAGGTCCTAAACAACTTATCAACACTCTGTCTCAAAAAAAAAGTGGGGGATGGTGGTGATTGGGAATGTGGCTCACTAGTTAAGTGCCTATGGGTTCAATCCCCAGTAAGAAAAACAAAACAAAGAAAAAGAAAAAGTAAGGTCTCTGTTATTAATACCTGTTAGCAGGATTTCCTTCATCTAAACTACCACCTTTCTAAGTCACTTTGATTTTTTTTTTTTAGGGTTCTGGTCTTTGCAGCAATCAATGTAGGGGACAAAGGATCAACTTATCAAATTCTGGATTTCTACTGATTTGCTGGAATCTAGGGGATTAGATAAAATTGGAACACGAAGATATAACACTGTTCCTTAACATTTCTTGCAGATAATTGCCAAAGAAGGGGTGAAGACTTTGAGTGTGTCAGAACTACAATCTGCTTGTAGGGCCCGAGGGATGAGATCACTGGGTCTTACTGAGGAACAACTTCAACAACATCTCACAGAGGCAAGCAGCAGCACCCTCAGACCCTCTTCTCTGGAGCAAATCTCCCCTATGATTTGCAGACCTCATCTTGTGATATTTACTTTGCAAGCTATTTTAGTCAGCTTTTCATTGCTGTGACAAAATATAGGAGGTTTTTTTTTTCCCCAGTATTGGGGATTGAACCCAGGGCCTTGTGCATGCAAGACAAGCACTCTACCAATTGAACTATATCTCCAGCCCAAGATAATTAATTTATCAGAAGAAAAGGTTTATTTTACCTCATGGATTTCAGTCCATGGTCACTTGGTCTTATTGCTTTGGGACTGTGACAAAACAGTTCATCATGGCACAAGTCTGTTCATCTCAAAGTGATAAGATGAACATTTATTCCAAGTGAACCATTCATTCCATTCATCTTAAGGTGGTCAGGAAGAAAAAGGGAAGGGCCTGGTCTCAATATCCCCTATAAGGGCAGGCCCCCAGTGACCTGACTTCCCGTCACTAGGCCTTACCTCCTAAAAGTTCTACCATCTCAAAGCCTTTAGCACATGGGCTTTTGGGGGACATTTAAGATTAAACCATAGCACAAGTGAACCATTTTACATATTTTGCCTCATATCATTGAGTAGCAGGATACCGAAGAAGGTAGATTTATTTTGCACTTGGATTGGGATGGGACATTATATTAGTTTTCTATAACTGTACTACAAATTACAGTTATAGAAACTTAGTTCACAGTTTATAGGTTAGAGATGTAGGCTGTGTTCTTTTCTGAAGGCTATGGGGAAGAGTCCATTGCCAAGATCATTCAGTTCAGTGACTGAAACCCTCTCCCTGTAGCTGTAGGGCTGAAGTCCTTGTTTCCTCAATGGCTGCCAGCCTTGAACTGTCGTCAGCTCTAAGAGCTACCTCTATGCCATACCTCTTGGCCTCTATCTGCAGAGCTAGCAGTGGACTTCTTATATGACAGATCCCCCTCACACTTCAAATATCAAACTTCTCACTTTTGACGTCTAGCCCCAGATTTTAAGGGTTTATGTGATTAGGTGAGGCCTCACTGGAAAAGTTCTTTATCTCAAGGTCAGCTGACTTGGGGCCTTATTCTCAAATCCCTTCACATAACACCTAGAAGAGTGTTTGAGTACCTTCGAGAAAGTGTGGGTATACCAGGGAACCTTGAGGCCACCTTAGAATTTTGTCTACTTCAGAGACTGTAAAGGGTCTGGGCAGAAATTCTCATTCAAGTCGCTTTATGGATGTAAACCTGTCTAGATGTCTGGACCTCACCTAGTAGTGCCCAATTAATTCTCCAAACCAATTCAGCGTTTGCTTTGCTAATAGATGCTTAATATTATCCTTCAGATAGTAATTTAGTAAAAATATCAATGCTTTAAAACAAAGGAATAACTCCTGTTAAAATTCTCATTTTTATAATTTAAAAAAGTACAATAGGTAGCTATTTCCTCTTACATGTAGACCAACTATGGTTGGAAGATGAATATATTATAGAAATACTTGAGATCATGAATTTCTTAAACATGGAGTATTAAATGTCATTGATTATTATACTGTCAAATTGCCCTCTTAAAAGGGTATATAATTTTATAATCTCCAGCAAGGGAACAAAGATATTAATATAATCATTGATCATATTTAGCATTACATATTACTTAAAGAATTCCATTAAGGATAATCCTGTGTTGTCTAATTCATAAAAAAGAAAATTTAAAAATGGTAAACTTAACAATCTTTTTTTTTTTTTTAATTTTTTTTTAATATTTATTTTGTAGTTTTCAGCGGATACAACATCTTTGTTTGTATGTGGTGCTGAGGATCGAACCCGGGCCGCACGCATGCCAGGCGAGCGCACTACCGCTTGAGCCACATCCCCAGCCCCAAAACTTAACAATCTTAACCTTACTCATATGATAAATTAAAACTAAAAGATGCCACATTCACTATTATATTGACAAAGATCAGAGGTTGTAATCATACTGTGTTGTTAAGAGCTTGGATGAAGGGGCATTCTTGCATTGCTGGTAAAAATCTCCATGTAGAGTAATTTGGCATCATCTTTCAAACTTTAAAAATGCATATACTCTTCGACTCATCACTTTTACTTCTAGGAATTTATCCCATATTCTTGGACATATGCCAAATGAAATATGTATAAGATTATCCAGTGCAGAGGTACAATTTATAATAGCAAACAATTGGGAACAACCTGAAGATCATTGATAAGAGAATCAAATAAACTATGAAATTTCCATATAATGAGATTTTTTTACTAGTGTTTAGAGAGTCAGTACTACATCTACTGACATGAATCAATTGCCAAAATATCTCAATGGAAAAAAAGCAAAGGACAAAATTGTGTGCATATTACCCTTTGTGCAAAAAATTAAAAACATAAATCAGCCAGGCATGATGGTGCACACCTGTTATCTTGGCAACTTGAGAGGCTGATAGGAGGATTGCAGGTTTGAGGCCAGCCTCAGCAACTTGATGAGGCCCTAAGCAACTTTGGTAGACCCTGTCTCAAAATAAAAATAAATAAGTAAATAAATAAAAAGGGCTGGGAGGGCTGGGGACGTGGCTCAAGTTGTAGCACGCTCACCTAGCATGCATGAGGCACTGGGTTCGATTCTCAGCACCACATAAAAATAAAGATTTGGCTGTGGCTCAGTGGTAGAGTGCTTGCCTAGCATGTGTGAGGCCCTGGGTTCGAATCTCAGTACCACATAAAAATAAATAAGTAAAATAAAGATGATATTTTTTTTAAAAAAGGGCTGGGGAATTATGGCTCAGTGGTTAATCACTTCTGGGTTCAATCCCTACTACAAAAAAATTTATTTATACACACACACACACACACACACACACACACACACCTGGTACCAAAGGTTCCTTCTAGGGAAGAAGGTGCCTTGAGAATAGGGGTGGAAGACTTTTTTCCATCAAGGAATTTTGTGTTTTACACCCTAAAAAAGAATCCCAGGATTTTCCCTCCTGTGTTTTTGACTTGCTTCTTCCTGGTCCATAATGCCAGTTTAGGTTGTCAGTGCATTAAAACCAAACTGTTGGGATGACAGCAGATCATTCTGCCATTTTTCTATGTCTTTGAGCTGCACATTAAATCTGGGGCTGATCACAGGCTGTTTAACTAGCTGTGAGGTCCCCAACAATTTTCCCAGCTCTGATCATCAGTGATTTCAAACTCAACAATGTAACCATGCTTCATCATCACAGAAACCAGATGACGACTTTGGAGCACAGCCTAATAGGACCTGGCATTTGCTTCTTTTCAGCACACTGATACTCTTGAAAGCATCAGCCAGGACATTTATGTGCACCATGATGGCAGCATGGAAAGATGGTGGAAAAAACAGACTTGTTCTTTTTTTTTGGGTGGGGGTTAGGGGGAGGTATCCGGGGATTGAACTCAGGGTTACTCAACCATGGAGCCACATCCCCAGCCCAATTTTGTATTTTATTTAGAGACAGGGTCTCACTGAGTTGCTGAGGCTGGCTTTGAACTCATGATCCTCCTGCCTTAGCCTCCCGAGCTGCTGGGATTACAGGCATGCTAGACATTTTTTTATTGAAAGCGTTTTACTTTTTGAATTGTCTCTTGTGTACGTATAAATGGTCGAAAAACTTTTTGTTTTTAAAGCTTGGCCTACTTAATATCTAAAAATTTACATCTCACCCTCATTCTAATTTTTGGTTAATGGTTCATGCCACTTTTTGTTTTAGAGAAGATGCTTAATACTTCCATCATAATTGGATTGAGAACTTAATTGATCACTCTGTCTCTGGGTCTGAGTGATCCCACTACTGAGTGTGTGTGTGGTGGGGGGCATGTGAGTACGGGGCAGGAGGTGCTACCAGGTACTAGCACTGGGGGAGAAGTCTATTGGCTGGTGATTTTATACTTGTTCAGCGTGAGTGTGGGGGGAGTTGCAACTCAGGGAAGCAGTAGATGACTGTGGGTCACTTCACCTTTAACATTGTGTTTCTGTCATGTTTTATTCCCTTTGTCCAGTGGCTGGACCTCCACCTGAAGGAGAATGTCCCTCCTTCCCTTCTGCTCCTATCGCGCACCTTCTACTTGATAGATGTGAAACCAAAGCCAATTGAAATACCACAAAGTGGAGAAGTGAGTAATTGGGTTTAGGGAGAATCATCTGTATGTCCATTATAACCAAGGCTTCTACACCACTGTTTTGTTTCCTCTTACTGTCACACCTGGGATTTCTTTTGGAATTTGGCTCAAATAGCTTTAACATTTTCTTTATAATTCTTTAAAAAAAAAAAAAAAAGTTCAGAGTAGGCTATGGGTTCAGCTCAGTGGTAAAGTGCTTGCCTAGCATCCATGAGATTCTGGGTTCAATCCCCAGCACTCTCAAACCCCCACCCTAAAAGGCCACTCAAGACCACCTTGTCATAGGGCTCCTATTGCCTTTAATCCAAAAGACATAAGAATTTTATGAATAGGAGTATTTTTTTCCTCCTTATCTAGTTTTCATTAGCAGATTCTACCCCGCCTCCCCCCCGCCCGCCGTACACACACTGCCTTCCCTTTTTCTATTGAATGGTTCCTATTTCATTTGTCTAAATTTCTATTGATTTTTAAGCAAAAAGGGACTAACA
Source organism: Marmota marmota marmota (assembly GCF_001458135.2). NCBI lineage: Eukaryota > Metazoa > Chordata > Mammalia > Rodentia > Sciuridae > Marmota > Marmota marmota. The sequence continues at coordinate 7,844,117 of NW_026000223.1, forward strand.
CAGAAAGTAATTCATTTCCTTACTCATTTTATTTTTGCCTTCAACTCAGTAACTTTATTCCTCCTGTTATTTCACCGAAAAACCAACTCAGGATGGGCCAAAGCACTGGAGCACCTTGCTCTGAGCCCATCAGAAAGGGCTTTCCACTACTGTGTGGCTTCAAGTCTGACTCAGAACTGTCATAAGCAAGAAAGGAAATACAACTCAAAGTGAAGACCAGCCTTTTTTTTTTTTTTTTTGGTACAGTGGATTGAACCCAAGGGCACTTAACCACTGAGTCACATCCCTGGCCTTTTTGTATTTTATTTAGAGACAGGGTCTCACTGAGTTGCCTAGGACCTTGCTAAGTTGCTGAGGCTAGCTTTGAACTCATGATCCTCCTGCCTCAGCCTCCCAAGCTGCTGGGATTTACAGGCCAGTGCCGTTGTACCCAGCTAGGTCCAGTCATTTTAAATCTTAGATATGAGGTTGATCCCCTAGGACAAGACAAGGATAATTAGTTGAAGCATGAAATATCTACTTCAGGAAATGCCACCCTGCTTTCCCTTTATGTATTACCACAGAGTATCTGATTTGGGGCTTTGTCCAGGGCAGGTTCTAGGAAGGTTAGGAGCAATTTTGTACAGACCATGAAGGCAGGCTAGTGAGTTCAGGATCAAACTCCTGGAACCATTCAAGACAGACCAAAGGTTTTTTGTTTTTTGTCATCTCAGACCACTTTCAGGAGCAAAGGAATCTTCTTGGAGGACCACAATGTCTCAGGCTAAAATTTGGATTCTCAAAATTATTCTACATGGGTATAAACTCTTTTTATCAAGATGTTACTTTCTGGAGTAAGAAAGGAATTATGGAAAAAGTGACAAGCTCCTTGGAATTTTATTGGTTGTTCTTTTCATTCATGTTTTTAAACTTCTATTCTTTTTATAAAATGAAAATAAGTAGCATACTAGGCTCCATAAATAACTTATATACTATCAGGGCTGGAGTTATGGCCCAGTGGTAGAGTGCTTGCCTAGCATGTGTGAGGCACTGGGTGCCTCAGCACTACATATAAATAAATAAAATAAAGGTCCATTGACAACTAAAAAAAAAAAAAAGAAAGAAAAAAAAATATATGATTCTATGACTTTGAATTCAGGTAGCTCCCTTTCCTCCAAAGGACACAAAAGAGGTTATTTCCAAAAATTACAGTGACATTTGTTTTTTTAAATCTAATTAATATAATTTTTTAATATTTATTTTTTAGTCCCAGGTGGACACAACATCTTTATTTTTATGTGGTGTTGAGGATCGAACCCAGCACCCCACACATGCCAGGCAAGTGCGCTACCGCTTGAGCCACATCCCCAGCCAATAATTAACATAATTTTTAATGATAGGTAGCTACCTATTTTATCATTGCTCCTTAATCTAACCTATTATCTATTGTTATTACCTCTTCTCATTTTGCTTGTCACCCAGGGCCTAGACCATGCTAAGCATATACTTTAACCACTGAGCTAGACCCCTAGCATTTTAGGAGCTTTTACTAAGGAATACCTATATTTTAGTCAGGCAAATTTACCATTTACTATGATACTAAAACCAATAGATGTCAATTTTGGCTATTAGAAACTGATGAGTAATTGAGAAATGGCAACTTCTTTTTGAGACTGAGAACAGCACCAATATTGGCAAGTCACTGGCTTGTTAATAACTGAGGATTTCAAATACTACAATTTAATTCGAGTGTAACATTTGTATATAGAGAGCTCAAAACTCAAAAAGAAATAGTAATACTAAGTTGCTATTTCAGGGGCATATTTCATATATTACTCATAAGGGTGTAGTCTGAGGAGGAAGTTAGGGATTTTAATGAAAAGCAAATTGTGCTAAAAGGCACTGACTACTGTAAAAAGAACTGGAGTTTCAGGAAGAGCAGAAAACTAATGCTTATGTAAAATATTATTTTCCTTAGGTTCCAAAGACAGACAATCCTGTGGAATCACCTACTACTTCCCCTGACTCCAAAGAGGACACGGTAGATTCTGCACCTCAATCGAAGGGAACTAAGGTTAGACAATTACTTCTCACTTGATTAAGTTAAAAGTATAAAAAAGTGCTACATTAATTTTCTCTATTATTAATCCTCTTAATGAAACTGAATTTATTTCCTTATTAAGGAATATTTATTGTACTGTTTGATCTGTTTCTAAGAAAGTTTAACATCTGGGGCTGGGGGTGTAGCTCAGTAGTTGAGCGCTTGCCTAGAATGTGCAAGGCCCTGGGTTTGATCTCCAGCACTGACAAAAAAAAAAAAAAAAAAGTTCAACATTTGGTTATATGTAATTGGACTCCAGATTTTGCCTTTTGAATTCTATACCAGAATATGAAACAGTTATGGGCTGGGGATGTAGCTCAGTGGTAGAATGCTTGTTTAGCACGTGTAAGACCCTGGGTTCGATCCCCAGGACTGCCAAAAAAAAGAGAGAATATGAAATAGTTATTTCTGAATATGAAGTAGTTGTTCTTGGTAGTCATGAGAGTAGATCCACTATACATTTTTAAAAATATTTATTTTTTAGTTGTGTTGGACACAACACCTTTATTTTATTTATTTATTTTTATGTGGTGCTGAGAATTGAACTCAGGGCCTCTTACATGCTAGGTGAGCGCTTTACCGCTGAGCCACAACCCCAGCCCACTTTTTTTTTTTAAATTAAAATTTCCTTTTCTTTTCTATAATTTTTTCTGCTCCAGAGTTTATTGCTACATTTGAAAAGCTAGATAGAAGATACCACTTTCCATCTTTCTGATGAATGTTTAATTTATATTATAATGGCATTTTTAGTTTTAATATTATAATCCTTAATTGTAACCATTACTTTTGTTTTAAATCAGTAATCCAACTCTCAATTCTGATGTTTAAGGATGAAGAATTTACACAACTGCCATTAATACCATCATCACCCATAACATTATCAACACCTATTTCATTACCCATTACTTCTTCTAAAGAAGCTGTAAGTATCTAACAAGAAACAAAATAAGCAAACAAAAAACCTTTCCCTTTAGTTATCTCTAAGGGTAGTGAGAATCTATAATTATGACCATTGCAAAACACTGCACAATTCTTCCTGTCATCCAAACAGGAAGTTGTAGGCTGAACTTTAGTCATCTATATAAGAGTACTATATGTATTTTTTTAACCTCAATTATCCAAAAGTGAAAAAAATTACAAACCAATGCAATGGTAGACCAGACATAAACATGTTAAGTCTAGAAGCTAATTACAAAATAGGCGGATCCTTATTTTTTATGAACCAGATAGAAATAGTTTTCTGTATGTTATGTGTTTTACATAGGCTTCTGATGTTAGGAAACACTAGTAGGAAAGCAATTAAAATTTTAGGAGAAATGCCTGTAAATAAAAAATTACTTATCTAATCACTCTTCCCATTTGAGTGAAAGAATTTGGGGCAAGTGCAGAAAGCATGATATAAATAAACAGTAAGGGAAGTCATGAGAGAGTTAAATTGTGAAGTGGCCTTGAGGACCAAAGCTGCTCATAGGATACCTGTGAATATGACATTGAGAAAGTGATCCCCAAGGTACTTGGGGGCCTTGTTTGCCTGTCTTCTTCATTTTTATTACCAAAGTAAATTATAAACCCTCATTTGACTTTAGGAAAACAAGTCTGTCATTATTTTAGGAAAAGAGAAAAGGGACTCCTATAGAACTTACACATCTAATTACAACCATTGCCTGTGTTTTCTACCTAGACACTCCAGGCCAAATCACACAAGACATCCCAGAACAGCAAGGCTAATTCAAAAGGAGCCTAAGAACTACTTGAGGATGGAGCTCCCTCCCTCCAGCTATCAGCCCTCAGCAGTGGCACCCATGAAGGACCTCAGGCTAAGACAGTATCTGGTTTGAGACAGAGGATCAGCCATTTAGTCCTTGGAGCAGTCCTTTGGGGCCTTGTAACCATTCCAGATGATGTCAGCAGTGACACCAAGTTCAGGCCATTTAGAGAAATGTAATTGCAAAGTCCATTTCCTCTGTACCATTATGTCATCCCACTAAACTGTAAAGCCCACCCCCACCACCATGTATTGTTTTGAACAGTTTACTATTTGTGTGCATGTCTTTTAAGAAAGGAAATTGTTTTGCATAATGGAATTACCTTGGCACCTTGGATATCTTTGCCTCCTATGGTTTGGAGTCTGGAGTCAGAACTTGGAGACTTCAAAACCCATTTTAAGAGCACCTAAAAACTTTTTCAGAATGATCTATCAGTAGGAACAGAAACAAAGTACCCTATGAGACAGGATGGTTATACTTCTCAGTAAGGTTTTTCTAAATATAAAGGGAAAGCTTCTTAGACTGGCAATCGAGACTTGGCTACTGCTTAACTGTTCTGAGGCATCCTCCTCCTGGGCTTGCAAAGGCTGTAGGAATCTGGGAGGTGGCCACTATTCTAGCACATATAGCTTCCATTAGCCACCATTTTGCTAAGAAACATAATTAAGGGTTTAATGCTTAACCATTTGTGCTGGGTGAGTGGTTTTTTTTGTCAGTTTGTCTCTCACAAATAAGACTTTGTTAGTCATAGGGGTTGGTAAAGTCCAATACAATCCCTATGCTACTTAGTAACAAGTATAATGTTTAGTTATTTACATTTAGTGTTTTCACTATTATTAATGGTGAAACAACTGAACAGACAGTTATGCAGCTGACCAAGAGCTTTCTTCCTTTGGGGAATTGAGAAGGGAAAAGATATTTTAGCCTGTGAGTGATGAAATTAGATTACTTGCTATGAAACAAAACAGTTAGATGGAGTCAATTAAACCAAGTAAAATGCAGATCTGCCTCACCTGAAACCACCTATATGAGAAACATCACCAGCATTTTATAGCAAGAACATGCACTTTAAAATGCTTCCTAAACGTCTCCATCAGAGGACAAGTCCACCCTGTCCTACCAGTTAATTTCAGCTCCTTCAGGATGAAGAATCCCTACTATGCATTATAGGATTCCATGGATCTTGCTATTGGCAGAGCCAAGTGATTTCACAATAAATTTTCCCATCTTTAAGATGATGGGTGTTTATTTGAATTAGTCCACACTTCAGGTATGAAATATGGGAAATGAATAAGCTAACTTGCTCAGGTTTGATTCAGTTGAATGACTAGCATATACTGTTGGGCTGTATTAAAATTCTTTTCTGCCCTTCCCTGTGAGCTGATTGGGAATGGTTATATGAGGAGCCCTGTTCACTTTTGGCCTGTTGGCCTTCACATGTTTTTTTCTAACATCTGGGCATATAAGACACACTTCTCTTCCCACTCTTTTTTTTTTTTAATGTTTTTAGTTGTAGATGAACACACAGTATCTATTTATTTTTATGTGGTGCTGAGGATTGAATCCAGTACCTCACACATGTGAGGCAAGTGCTTTACCACTGAGCTACAGCCCCAGCCCCCTCTTCTCACTCTTAAAAAGAGAGTAACTCATCCAAGAAAACTCAGGAATATTTCTTTATACTCATCACGTAGGGTGCTTGGCTTTTAGGTTCCACGATTGTTAGATTTAGCCCCATGCCAAACCTGGCTGGTGTTGCTCTGGCATGATTAACAACCAAATCTGAGGGGAACATTCCTCTGATTTGAAGCACTTGCAGGTTTCAGTGATGTAATTCTTCTATCATGGCTGATTTTAGGCCACCAATATGAAATCACTGAACAATGCAGAGTTGGGAAGAGATGTGCCCAACTGGCTTTTGAGAAAGCACACAACTGGCCCTAGGCCTCATAGAGTCACAGGAGACAGCTGAATTAGTTGACAACACAGGGTTTTTCAATGCATCACTTCTATGTGCCACAGCATGCATCTTGGAGGCAGAATGATACAGACAGTTCTGAATATTGCTAAAGTGTCAACCAGAGGGAACTTGCCTCAGACCAAGACTTCTTTACACCTGGGTTCTTGTTGATCTCCCCCCTTCCTGGCTTATCAGCTGAGGGAATGGAAGGCAATACAAGGTTGCTTCAAAGCCCTCTCCTTTCTATCTCACTCTTCTTTACTCTTCTCTGCAGATGCAGGTGCCTATCTCTACCAGCTGCTAATGACCTCATGGATTTCTGGTATTCTCTAACATACAACCAGTGATGTTAGACTTGGCCTGTGTCTCACACACAGAGAATTCTGCTGCGATACACAGGAGTTTGTGGCCTTTATGGTCCTACCCTAGTGCCACATTTAATACTGTACTTTAATCACAAGTCATATTGGTGATATCCAATCAGTGTTCTGTAATGCTAAACCTAGGCTAAAGACTTCCCATTCACCACCAGTACACATTCACAAGTAAGGTCAGGCTAATGTTACTTCAAAGCAAACTGAGGCATAACCTAATGGTGTGAATTTAGCTTGCTGGCGCCACCCAGTGGTGGCTGACAGACACAGTAACTTCATTAAAATAGATTTCTTGTTTCATTTCATGTTCAATCTTACTTACCTGAGATCAATACATTACATTAGCAGGGCCAAGGGAATGATGATCTTCAGCCTATGGCAATTAGGAAAGATGGAAAGGCAGTATTGATTAATGCTGTGGTGATCCCAGGCCCTAATCTTTTAACCCTCAGGAAACCAGACAGATTCAGCACTTTGACAGCACAATGTCTTCATTAGATAAACTGGATTCCCTTCCCCAAGAGAACCAATCTGGTCATCTAAGTAAAATGGCCATTTCATTTTCTCTCAGGTCAATTTCACTATCTTTTATTTGACAGCCAACCCAGCCTCTGGGGAAATTTGTGGGTGATTGTGAGTAGTAATATCAAGGACATCACTGTTATAATAATAGTGCCTTATATTTCTCTAGCACCTCTCCTACAGGCAGGCATATAAAGCCCTTTATAGAGCCTCCATCCACTCAAACAAAATCATATCAAGGTAGGGCCAAGGCAGAAATTATCACCACTACAAGGAAAGACACTACTATATGGTCTCAAAGCACATGATTTTAAGAGCTAAAATTCATTTCCTGGTTCCGTTCACTAAATTATGCCTTCTTTAAACATAAACACAAATGGCAATATGCCAACAATTGCATATTTACAGAGAAAAACAAAGACAGGAAATTGTACAATGGTTACCAACACTGCTGCTGCCAAAATATGCCCAGCTCAGAAAGGAAATTTAAAGCAGCAATCCCATTTTCCCCTACAGAAATGCTGATCATTTTTGTTTCAGCAGTAGCCCAGCAGAAAGCAAGCTTAAAGGACAGGCTGAGTAGTACTAGGTTGAACAATAAGGTACAGAAGAGCCAGAATCCACTTGGTGAGGACAGTGACAACCAGCAGGTGGCAGAAGCTTTCAAGCAGCCAAAAACCAAAACATTTAGAGAATTTTTTCCCCCTTTCCTGAGGGACGAGGTGGAGTTTGGAGGTGGAGTTTGTAGAGGAAGAACTATAGGAAGCCAAGATCTGTGATAGACCCAACAAATGCAGTCTGGTCATACACATACAGAAGAATGGTTTGGGGGACAATAATGAACAGAGGAGTCTGGAAAAGATAAAGCAAGGGACCTGAATGTTGAAGTACATGACAAGTTTTCCTTCACTCAGAGGCACAGGCCAAGCCACACCCACATCCTGGGTGTTGGGGGAGCTGCCTATCTGGGCCTGAGTCTTAGCAGACCCTTCTGAAGGATCCTTAGCTTTCCTCTCAGTCACTGTAGATTTTACCCCTTGGCTGTTCCAAGGCCCTCTCTCTGTGGCCCCTTCCCTGCTTCCTCTGAGGAAACAATCTGTGGTTGTGGGCTGCTCAGTCTTGGCTCTCTGTTCAGGACCTCTGGGGCACAGTTCCTGCCAAGATGCAGACATCTTCTTTTCCTGCCTTTCCAAAAGCATGGGAGAGGTAGGAGGTTTGTTCTGGAGGTCTGGGTGCACGACCTAGGAGGAAGAGGTTACAAGGGAACTGCAGGGAACACGGTGCCTGCTGGACAGACAGCCCCGGGGCCCTCAGTCTCCCTCCTTTCCTGTGTTCAGTTGCTCCCTTTTCACACAGCCCATATAAAAATGAAGCAGCAGCAAATTTTATTGAGGGACCTAAACTGAAAATAGGTTTAGAACATAATTTAAAAAAATAAAACAGCAAAAGTAGCAAAAAATATATGACCTTTTTAAAAACATTTTCCTTTTTTTTTTTCTTTTTCTTTTTTTTCTTTTTTTTTTTTAATATATAGCAACTGATGCCTCCCAACCACCAGGAGCATCTTACCCAATGGGTAAATCTCTGGTAACGACCCTTTTAAAAAGACATGTAAATATATACTCAGATTTATACACTTTGTGTTTTCTTCGTAGCTATGTACAAAGCCCCCAGTTCAGGGCTGGGCCCCAGGGCCACATCACTGCTCCCAGTCTTTGCCTCATCATCCTCTGGTACCAGGTATTTGGTCAGCAAAGCAAATTATTATTGGAATTAATAAGCCACTGGCACCATCCATCTGGAGCAGAGGTCACCTTCAATTGAGGCCGAAGCACTGAGCTCCCTACAGCTGTAGCCCTGAGGACAAGGCACCTGCCACCAGAATGCAAGGGGCTGACAGGTTAAGGTGAAACAGACAATACCAATACTAGAAAGCTCAGTAAAGCTCTCACTTGCATGCCTGCTCACTACCCACTCCCGGACCTTCCAGGCAGTGCTGGGTGACAGGGAAGGGTCTTGGTCCAACACCTGGGAGGGAACAAAGTGGCCACCAGCAAGTACCTGCCTCTTTACTCCTCTCTCTCACAAGCAGGTTGAGAGGAAGAGGAGGAAGAGAGAGAGCTCAGTGGGTGCAGGCAGGCCACACAGGAAGGCCTCAAGTAGGCGGCTGGCTCCTGCCAGCAGAAAAGGGGTGGGGAAAGGCAGTGAGTCCAGGGAGCTGTGGGTGAGGGACACAGTTGATGATGGAGGTTGGGGAAGGAGGAGGGTGGCAGTCAGCGTCGTTTGAGTCCACCATTGGCAAGTTGGGTAGGGTGTCGGGGCAGACAGGGCTCCTCAGGCAACGGCTCATGAGAGAAGACGGAATCCTCCCCCGAGGAGCAGGTAGAGCTTCGGGTGTCAGGAAAGCTGGGAGAGTACTGGTCTAGGGGCATTGACAGATCCAGATACTCCTGTGATAGGTGAGAGAGAATGATGGTAGGGCATGCCCCTCCGTGCAGCAGGGTTTGCCACACATACCCATATGATGATGGCCTGAGGGCCGCCAGTCTTACCTGGTTGGAGGTCAAGGCCACAATGCGGTCCAGGTCTTCCACCAGCTGCTTGAAGGTAGGTCTCTGAGAGGGCACCGCATGCCAGCAGTCCCGCATCATCATGTACCTGTGCAAGATTGTGAGGTCAGGTAGGAAGGACAGAAGTAGAGAGATGCGTCAGAGGCCTTAGGGGAAGGATGGCTAGGAGGGGTTACTTCTCTAGATGAACACCCCTCTCCCTCTGCCATCAAGTCCATTCTTCCCCCCAGGGCTTGGCTGAGGAATCTTCTCAAGCTTACAGCTCGTTGGTGCAGTTACTGGGTTTGTCCATTCGATGACCTTCCTTCAGCAGCTTGAAAAGCTCCTCCACAGGCACACCAGGATACGGGGAACCACCCAGAGTGAAGATTTCCCACAGGAGCACCCCAAAAGACCACCTGCAGATGAGCACAGAGCCACTGCGTCTCAGGGAACAGAGTTGGGTTTTCCTGTCTCCCTTTCAGAAGCCAGCATTGCAAGTACCCATCCCAAACCTCCCCCTGTCCCAACACAACTCTTAACTCCAAGGGGAATACAAGGAGAAGACTGGTGCTCTCAACATATAGGGACAAAGTTAGTGGATAAAATAATGTTGGTGTCATCTCTCCAACACAGGAGACTCTCATCAATACAGGGGGCATCAGGACTCCCACACTCAGAACCCCTGGCGATTGCTTATTTAAACTCACACATCACTCTGATGGGTGTAGATCCGGTCAAACAGTGCCTCAGGAGCCATCCACTTAACAGGTAGCCGGCCCTGTGAGCAGCATGAGAAGATTGGGGATAGCCCAGGGCAGGGAGGGCACAGGCAGGGGGAGGTCAGTGCATAATTTCAACCCACCCTTCCACCCTGCAAGGACAGCGACCCAGGTGGGTTACAGCAGAGACACCTAAGTGGGGGATGCCTGGTAAGAGAGTGCCCAGGGTGGAGGACAAGCCCCAGGCAGCACTTACGTTGGTTGTCTTTTTATAGTAGTCAATGTGGTGAATGTCCCTAGCTAGGCCAAAGTCCGCAATCTTCATGACGTTGTCCTCTGTCACCAAGACATTCCTGGCAGCTAGATCTCGGTGTATGCACTGCAGAGAGGAGGGTGGGGGGCAGGTGACAGTCTTGAAACATACACTGTGATCCAGCTGTCAGAGTCCCCTCCGCTTTAGCACTCACTCTGCAGCCAGCAGCAGACCCAGGTCATCTGCCATGCTGTACCCTCTCAGCATCTATTTCCCCTCCTAGAATGTTCTTTTCCTCTACCCCAAACACCTCCAGTTCCAGGCCTCTCAATCATTCTAGACAATATTTCTTATAGGCCTCTGTTCTGGTCCTTCTAACTCTGAGCTTCTGGATTCTCACCCCAAAGAATGATCTTCAAGGGGCTGGGGCTGTGGTTCAGTGGTAGTACACTTGCCTGGCATGTGTGAGGCACTGGGTTCGTTTCTCAGCACCGCATATAAATAAATAAAATTAAATAAAAGTCTATCAACAACTAAAACAAAATATTAAAATAAAATAAAATAAAAAGAATGTAAGCCCTGTCTCTCTAGGCACAGCCTATCCATGGTGAGCTGGTGTTCAAAGAAAGCCACCAATTACTGAGCACCGAGAACTACACTCAATTTTTACTGTCACAGATATGGTTTCATTTTATTCCCATAACATAAGTATTATTATCATTTTGTATTTGAATAAAAAAAGATGTTTGATAGCTTTCCAAGGCTACACAGAAAGTGGTAGAAAACAGATTGGAACCTACTGCAGTCTGATCCCAAAGCCATCAGGCTACACCCTCTCTCTTGCCTCTGAGGTTCCCTGAAAGCCTAAGACAGCACATGTGGTCAGCAGTCAATATGTGTATAACTCTACCAAAAGATTAAAAGTCACAAGTTGGAGTACTAGGAGGGCTTTGTCCCATCCCAACCTCATTCATGGAGCCTTTAGGTTCCATACCTTCTTGGAGGCAAGATATTCCATGCCTCGGGCCACCTGATAGGCACAGGATACCAGGTCCTTGGAGGAAAGCTGTTCCTCTGGGTTGTGGCTGGGGTTGTAACAGTATTCCAGACCTGGGGGCCTCCGGGCCTGCAGGAACTCCCGCAGGTTACCCTTAGAAGCATACTCCACGATGACGTACAAAGGACCTGGGAGCACAAGATGAGGACACAGCAAGTCAAGTAGCAGGTTTAGCATCAGCTGGAGGAAATACCAGTCCCCAAAACACACCATACATATGTTCCCCGATCTTAAATTCTGTTTCTACCTCCTGACAACAGGAAAAGTCATTTACTACCCAAAGAAAGTCAGAGAAACAATTCTTCCGACCATAGCCTAGAAAGTTCCCAAGCAACATTGGGGGTAAGAGCCTTAATTTAGACCACAATTACTTCTCTATTCCTGCCCATACAATATGTGTGAATGTAAATGCCTGTATTCTCAGATGAACACCAATGGGCACCAGTTCAGATCCAAAAAAATACATTCTATCCACTGCTAAACTAGCCTCTCCTCTTAACCCCGAGAGAGAATCCTTATCACTGACACTCAAGAGGCCAGACCCTACCATCTTGTGTGCAGGCCCCCAGCAGGTTGATGATGTTCTTGTGTTTCCCAATCATCTTCATCATTTCCATCTCTGAGATGAGGTCTGACAGGTCCTTCTCTGTTGCATCCGCTTCACATACAAACCAGAGAATGGGTGTGAAACTCTTTAACGATATTATGGAGGGAGGGGGAAGGACAGGTAAAGGACAGGGGAAGGGTGTATGCCTGAGGAGACTCTTCGCTCCAGAACTTGCTTTTCCCCTCCCCACTTCCCAAGTTTATTTTCCCTTCCCTATGGGAGCCAATTCTACAATATATGGTAGCAAGTGTGTCCAGGGATACAGTAAGAAAAATCAGTTATGGGATCTAGAATGAGCACTTGAGCACAGCCCAGGATGACATCAAGAATGAGATGAAGCTGGGCACGGTGGTGCATGCCTGTAATCCCAGCGGCTTGGGAGGTTGAGGCAGGAGGATCGTGAGTTCAAAGCCAGCCTCAGCAACTTAGCAAGGCCTTTAGTGAGACCCTGTCTTTAAATAAAATATAAAAAGGGCTGGGGATGTGGCTCAGTGGTTAAGTACGGTTAAGTGCCCCTGGGTTCAATCCCCAGTACCAAAAAAAAAAAAAAAAA
>NW_026000223.1:7856576-7873112 GCF_001458135.2 Marmota marmota marmota
CCCAGTACCCAAAAAAAAAAAAAAAAGAGAGAACGAGGTGAGATGATAATAGCCATCTCACATCTCAGGGCACAGAATGCCCTTCTACTCGCAGGTAACCCATGTAGGCAGCATAGCAGGTATAGGCACTGAAAGCACCAGAGAAGGTATCCCACTTGGTTGAGACTCTAGTTTGCCTAGAAAGGGAAGGGTTTTCTTTTGCAAGGCAGAAACATTACTTACACTTCAACATCTTCACGGCCACTTTGGTCACACGGTTGGGTTTGTCCTTGTCCAGCCCAATGGCCTCTGCCAATACCACCTGCCCAAAGCAGCCTTCTCCCAGGGGTTTACCCAAGACCAGTCTTTTGTGGGGAAAAGAGAACAGTGTAAGCTGGGGCTAGTAAAAGTCAAAAGTCTTTATGACACCCCATCTCTGCCTCTCCATATTTCATCCAAGTGAGAGCACAGAGCAGGCAGCATTCGCTCTGGAAGCACTCATATACCTTTACTCCCTGGAATTCATGGTATACACAGTTCCCATCATAGAATGACAAGCAAAGGGAGTCCTGAAAAACTTGGGAGTTAGAGTAGTACCTGTCTCTGGGTAGCTCCCAGCGGGGATCTTCAGGAAGCTCATATTCAGAGACCCCAGCTAGCATGGGGGTCCCACTAGAGGAGAGACGAGAGGGTCGAACCAGAAGTACCCCAGAGTTCATGGATGCACTGGAGTCAGCTGACACCTGCAGGGGAGAGTGGGGTCACCCTTCTAGCAAGGGTGTGGGGAGCGGGGGAGTGGCAGTAGCAGGTTCCTTTCAGTTCCTCATCAGGGCTTTTAACCATGGCAGAGGTACGCTTCTGTATACATGACATGCTTCCCTCAATGCAGAGTGGCAGAAAGACCATCTGAGGTCAGAAGACCAAAGTTCTAGAACTTGACTGATTTCCACCACCTGACTAGCCTTTCTGGACTTCACTTTACTCACCTTTTAAATGAACAGACCCAAATGTACTTCTTTCAGCTTGATATTTTACAGCTCTATCACAATAACAAAACTATTCTTTTCCCAATTCTTTGTAAAAACCTTGCCCTCAGATTATAGTTTCCTAACCCCTAAAGCAACTTCCAGAGTCAGCAGTGTTCTGAGTGAATGGTCATTCCTGCATACACCTTCACCTCCTGGGAGGTTTCTTTCCTGAGGGAGGGGCACACTAAAAGGAGGGGGGCATGGAGGACCTAATCAGGCCTTCTCCACCTCTAATCAGCCCTGGGGACAGTCCAAATGCATGATATCAGCTTCACATTTAAGACAAGACTTTCTCTAAATTCAGTGCCAGGTGAGTGGGACAGCTGTATTTGTGACTTTACAGGCATGAACAGCAGTGTGAAACTGATTTGGGAACACCTAGAACGTTCAAGAGGCCTAGAGGCCAGAAAGCAAAGCCTGAAGAAGATTAGGGATAGTGGAGGGGACAAGGCATGAAATCATGTGAGAGAAGTCCCTGGAGGCCCAGGAAGAGAAGGTGGCAGAGAGCATGCGAATCCCCCATCTACTTTCTGTTACCTGTCTGCGCAGAGGGATGCTCTTGGCCAGCTTGTGCACGGCCATCTGGCTATGGAAGTCACTCTTCTTGGTGCCACTCTTCATCTTGTAGATGATGACAGAGCCCACCATGCAGGAGATGAGGAAGGCCCCTGTGCAGTAGATGATGATCTCCAGGTACAGGGGTGAGGTCATCACTGCCGGTCTCTCTTCCAGGGCTGAGTCAGTGTGAACAGGTTGTTAGCAGGCTCTGGGGGCCCCCGTCCATAAGAGGCCCCGCTCCATAAGAAACATGAAACCCATCTCCTTTCCCCTGGGAACTTTTAGGGAGGGGGAAGAACCAAGACAGGTCCTAGCTAGGATTGTGATTCTAACACAGGGGATTAGACGTCCTGAAACTTTTGTGTTGTCTTTAAACTGACTTGAAGCCCTTAAAGGGAATGGACTAGACTATCTCGCTACACAAGTCCCATCCTCCCTTATCTCAGACACTCCTCGCTCACAAGAATGAACTGCTGGCTAGACAGGTTATCAGGTACCCCAGAAGCAGCTGAGAAGTCTCTTCGCATGCCTTTTTCAGGCTCCTCATGGAAACAAGGCCCTTCTCAGCACAGCCTCAGCACTGTACACACACACACTTATCACATGGGAACAGACAGTTTCTGAGACCTTGTCCCCAAGGGCTCAGGAGGTCATTGAAGGTGGGGCCTATATCTCGTTCAGCCCTGTATGCTGCAATACCTGGCAATACAGGGGAATTCAGGGGACAAAGAAAGGGAAGGTAGGGACCCGCCTGTGTCCTGACTAAACTTCCCGCTTCACGTCTGTGTCATCTGTCAGGTCAGACATGTAAATATTTATACCTTGCCAAACCTCAGGCAAAACTGATTTTTTTTTTTTTAGAATGTTTTTAATATTTATTTTTTAGTTTTCGGTAGATACAACATCTTTATTTTATTTTTATGTGGTGCTGAGGATCGAACCCAGCGACCCGCGCATGCCAGGCTTGAGCCACATCCCCAGCCCCAGGCAAAACTGATTTTGAGTTTTAAACATGTTTGGACTGCTCTAGATGAAAAACAAACATTTTTTTTCCCTATTCTTAAGAACTCCACAGGTTCTGTAGGACTCAAAACTTTAGGAAATGGAAGGAGGCATTATTTTATTCTCTTCTCCTGCCCTCTATTTAGAATTCACATCCATGCCTACAGAAGCCACACCAGTTAGTTCCCTGGTTCGTGTTTTCCTTCAACACGAGAAACTTGGTGCCAGCTTCAGGGAGCACTCTCTGCCCCACCATGTGGACAGTCCTCCCCCTTCTATAGTTCTCCCAATCCTCCCTTTAAAACACCAGCCAGCTACCAGGAAGGCGGCATCCCTGGGAGCCCTCCCAGAGGGGCACAAAGCACAGCCCTGGAGTGAGCCTCAAGTCCTGACAAGGAGACAGCTGAGCTAATAAGGGGAGAAGGGTTCTAGTGGAGAAAGGTTCTGTTTTTTTCTTTCCCCAATGTTGAGAAACGAAGACAACTCATTGGGAGCACAGACAGGACAGAGACAGGAACAATGATAAAAACAGAACACTTCTCTGTCACAAGCAGGGCATTGTGAAACCTTGCTGGGCAAGCAGATCAGACAGGGGCATAGGGAAAGAGAAGAGAAAGGAGGGCAGTCTAAGCAGCCACAGGACACAGCAGCACCCAGACCACATGCAGGTCCCTTAGAGATGCAGTCACAACTAGCATTGGCCCTGCAGTCACCAGTCCACCACCCTACACAGGTTGCAGGCTCCTTCTGTCCTGGTTCAACATACAGACCTCCTTTCTTGAGAGAGGAGGGTTGGCAGTAGCCAGAGAGGATCATCATGCCTCCAGTAGCTTCCAGAGACAGGTCTGACTCAAGGCAGCTGAAGTTTACTGTCTAGGTAGTGACAGAGGATGGCAGTATAGAGGGGTGGACCAGCGCTGGTCCTTCAAATGGCAAGCCTTTCTGACACTTGGGACTGGCCAAAACAATATTGGAAATTAAG
Organism: Marmota marmota marmota; assembly: GCF_001458135.2. Lineage (NCBI taxonomy): Eukaryota > Metazoa > Chordata > Mammalia > Rodentia > Sciuridae > Marmota > Marmota marmota. Next base: position 7,860,126 of record NW_026000223.1, read on the forward strand.
ACACTCAGCACCAAGTGGATGAGGGAAAGCTGCTGGACCCAAGGAGGGAAGGAGCCTGCCCTGGAGAAGGGCCCAGCTGCACGGTAAACCAGAGCCCGTGCATGCATTGCATTGGCCAAGGGGAGAGACAGATGCAGGTATACAGGTGGAACACCTCTGTGTTCCTGCAAAACCAGGAACCTCTTGAGCCGAGAGGATGCAACCCTCCAAGGTGGAGCAAAAAAGGGCACATGGTAGGCAGGAGCCATCCCTCTACCCACCTCTCCTGGCACTGTATGTCCTCTAGCCACACAATGCATGCTCCCCCCGTGCCCATGGCAAGGGCAGGACATCGAGAGGAGAAGTACAGTGTATACCTTCCAGAACGGTCAACCATGCAGAGTGATGGGAGAGTCCGATAGAGTTACCCGCCAAGCACGTATACTCCCCCGCGTCCTCAAAGGAGACATTTCTTAAATGAAGCACTTCCATCTCTTTGTCGGTGGTATTAACTCCGGCAGTCTAGAAGAGACAACGGAAGCAAAATGGACAAGCACCAGACATGGGACCTCGAAGAGACACAGAGAAAGGGAGAGAGAGAGAAGAGGGGAAAAAAAACCAGAGGAAGAAATGCTCCCCAGCGTCTCCTTTGCAATAAGGAACAAACAAAAACCACCAGGCAGCGAGACCTGTTAGAGGAAGAGACTGAGGCCCTGAGGGAGGAACTCCGGCAGACCTGAGAAGAGGATGGCTGGTTATGACCCTTCACCAGACGCTGGCAGCCACTGGCCCATCCAAGCATGCGGGCGGTGGGCGGCATGGAGAAATGGGGCCTGGCAGGTGGGGGGCTGTTTGGTTTCAGGTAAAGAAAGTTAAGGTATACACAGAAGGGAAGGAAGGGTGCTGTGCGTGCACACACACACACACACACACACACACACACACCTTGCAAGGGAACACCTGGTCCCTTCTTTCATCCACCACTCAAACCATCATTCCTAACACAGCAAAAGTCCATATGCAGATATACATACAGCCAAGGAACACACAAGAGGCACAGAGGGAGCCACCAACACAGTACCAAACCAAACCAGCCTCCCAGGCCAGGTATTTTTCCATGGCTCTGGGCACTAGGAATACAGTAGGATAACAGGGAGAGTCGGCGCTCGCTTCCCCTCCTGCCCCAGCAGTGTGGGGCCTAAATCAAGTTCCCAGCACAGGGTCCCGTCCATCTCCCCTTTACCTTTTGCCACAGGTCTGGTGACAGTGAGCCACGCAGACTGGTTAGCTTCACCAATATAATTGGAAACCTTACACACATACTCCCCGCTCTGGGCCTCTGTCACATTGAACAGGGTCAGCACCTCCGCATCCGAGCTATTAATCCCCGAATGCTGGAACAAACCAACGACACACCAGTCAGTTGGGCAAACACTGAGATGTGGCCATACTTTGCTCCTGTGTCACTTTCAGGCAGGCCCATGGAGCCAAGGCAAGGGAAACACTGAGGGATTTATAATTTTCCCCTTTTGAGTAGGACAAAACAAGGTTGGCCCCTCTGAAACATTTGATTAAAATTTTTTTAAAAAGAAAGAAACCACTGTCCCAAAGCAAATGTTCTATTTGTGTTAAACCCACTCCTTCAGGACTGAAGCAGGTATTATGGAAACAGGCCAAGGCCAAGGCTATGACCCCTTTTCCTCCAGAGTAGTTTCAGCACCAGTGGTGGAGAGAAGGGTCAGCCGATAAATCTTTGGGACAGCCAAGTCAGGGGAGGATGCGATCTAACTCTGGGACAAGAAGGTAAACCACTTTCCCAGCTTCTGGTTACTTCCTGTTGCAAGATCCACTGGAGATTTAGCCAATTACCTTCCCTTGATTAATGGAGCATTCAGGGACAATGAAAGTCTGGGAGTGAAAGGAAAAAGGAAGAAAATGCCATTACTCCTCATACCGCTTAGAATTTATAAGTGGCATTTGCTTTTCCAACTAAACTTTGTTATCATTCACCCACTTGCTGAAACACCCTAACTTGGGAATCTAGCAGGGTCAAGACCAGGAGACCCTACCTGGAAAGTTTTTGGTCTCAGGCAATGAATAAACAGGAATCCAAATGCACTGAGTGGCTGACCCAGAAGTCCTAGCTGTCACTTTCCACACTTTTAGAAACTGGCATGGCTCACTCCCCAGCCACGTGTTCCCAGCTCACATCTACATTGTGATATGTCACTAGTCCTAGGGAATGTGGTTAGAACCCTACTATGGCGAGTGTATGCCTGAAGGTTAAGGGTTTAGTCCCAGTCCTAGGTACTGGGCCTGACCACAGAGACTTGAGCCCCTAGGAGATATTGGTCACCTTCCCAGCACACTGGCCCATAAAAACTGGGGCCAAGATTACCTTCAAGATCTGGACATAAGGCAGGTTGTCTGGACCAATCTTACTCCCATTCACCTCGATGTGCTTCAGCCACTGGATGTGGGGCTGTGGGTCACTGTACACCTTACACATGAACTCCACATTGCTGCCCAGGGCCACTGTCTTGTTGGCAGGCAATCCTGCCTGTAGGATAGGCCGGTGTGGGGACCGCTCTGTAGAACAATGGAGAGGACAGGCTTGTCAGACCCTGCCATGATCTGGTCCTGGCTGGGATGCTGACAGAGGATATCATCCTAAAGAGAGGTATGCCCACATTGGTGCCCCCTCAGCTTTCCCAGTGATAGGCAGTGCCCTTCCTGGTGCTTCTGCTGAGCCCTTGAACCTGGGAGAAGGGATACTGTCTTCTAGCCCCAAGCCCTCAGGAACCTCCTCTCTGAGGCAATGTACCCACATTCACAGACACAGTCAGATTCTTGTCTACATGAAGAACGCTGCAACTCAGTCACATCCCCAGTCTACCTGTAACATCCACAGCCTACTTGTCAACTAGAATCATAGTCACTCAGACTCTTGCTGTCCTGAGCATAGTCAAGAGCAGCAATGGCAGCATCAACCAAGAGCTTGTCAAAAACCAGAATCTAAGACCTACGCCAGACCTCTGGGACCACAATCTTCTCAGAATATACTATCAAAGCCAGGGCAGGATGCTGGCTGTGACATTGCACCCCAAGATCTTGGGAGCATGAGATCCAGATCTTCTAGAAGAACTGGGCTGCAATCATAGCCCCAAGGGGCATGGTATTCCTCTTGGAGTCTCCTGTGATGCCCCAGAGTGGGTACATGCTGTGATTCTACATTCACAGAGTGTCTGGCTTCACTAAGCCTCAAGGTTATGTGCTAACATTATGCTACATTTAGCATCAATGCACAAGCCACATCTTTCAGGATGGACCATCAATAGCATCTTCTGCTCCACAGTAACATATAGCTTTCAGATGTATCTTTGTCTGACCTTCTTCACTCTATTTTGTAGATAAGAAAAGTCAGGCTTAGTAGAGGAAGTGCAGTGCTACATGCTATCTAGGAATCCTGTGTTTGCCAGCCCCTGCCCTTTCCTCCAAGCCTACTCCTGCCACTTTGGCTGACTTACCCACGACGTCGAGCTGATAGGTGTGGTTAATGCTGCCATACTCATTCTCCACAATACAGGTGTAGTTGCCTTTGTCTGAAGGCACCACAGAGTCCATTATGATGCTCCAGGTGGCATAACGGACCTGCAGGGATACATGCCAAAGGGTTCCATTGAGAGTCTGAAGGAGAATGCAGGTGAAAGCCACAAGGCGGTACTGGCACCCCGTAGCACAGCCCCTTCCAATCAGAGCAGGCAGCATGTGGCCCCAGGCTGCAATGTTAGTCAGAACCAAGTAGAAAGGGCCCACCCATTTACCCATTTATACTCAGAGAGAACATATCCTGCAAAATGGAAGATGGGTCTGAGAACTCTGAACATCTTCACTGTGGCATTTAAGGCCAGCCATGATGTGGGCAAATGTGCTTTCTGCACTCTCTCCCCAATTCACTAGGAATCTTCCCAATCTGCACTTCTGTCCATTCCATTCTTGTGCCATTCTTGTGCTCTCCTCCTAAGAGAGCCTCCTTAATAGTTCTTGGCTGCCTCTGACACTTCATTTCAAAACCCATCTTTGCCTCAAGTTGAATATCTGGTCAGATCTGTTCTCATCCTTTCCTCTTCTGCATCTCCACTGAAGCACTAATCATGGTCTCATTTTAAAAATAGCTTCTCATGGACATGTGCCCTCTTATTAGACCAGAATATCTTTATGGGCAGGAATGCTATGTTGTCCCATCTGAAACACAGTAACTTGCAGACAGTAAGTGCTTGGTGAATGAACTTAAAAACCTTTCCCTATTCTTTCTGGTTCCCTCTGCTTAGAAAAGAAGCTAGATGATACGAAAGCTAAACATTATCAGAGACTCTGAAGAAAGGCTTAAGACAAAGATGTTCTTCCTATAAATACAAACGGACAAAGGATATAACAGAATTTACCAGAGGAAATGAAAGTTGCTTATTAACATGAGATTTCTAATTTAATTAATAAGGAAAACAACACACACACACAAAAAAAAAAAAAAGAAAGAAAGAAAGAAAGAAAAAGAAAGAAGGAAAAGAAAATGTATGGCTTGAGAGGCTGAGGCAGGAGGACTACCAGTTCAAAGCCAGCCTCAGCAAAAGCAAGGCGCTAAGCAACTCAGTGAGACCCTATCTCTAAATAAAATACAAAATAGAGCTGGGAATGTGCCTCACTGATCAAGAGCCCCTGAGTTCAGTCCCTGGTTCCACCCCAACCACCGCAAAACAAAACAAAACAAAAAAACCAAAAACAACTTTTTGTCTTAATCTGTTGGCAGAGGTCTAGTAAACTTGTCATTCTCATACTCTACTATGGGAAGGTGAATTAATTTTCCCCTTTTAAGAAAGTAATTGGAGCTTGGAGATGCAGCTCAATAAGAGAGTATATGCTTAGGAAGTGCAAGGCCCCGGGTTGAATCCCCAGCCTACAAAAAAAAAAAAAAAAATAGTAGTAGTAATTGGGTAATATGAATCAACAGTTTAAAAAACACTCACATCCTTTGATGACCTGAAAACTATTTCCAGCAGTCTGTCCTAAGGACACACATTTCAAAATGCTGATTATATCTTCTGTAACAATTACGTTGGTGAAAAACTAGAAAATATCTAATAGCTCAAATTGTTCATTAAAATCACAGGGTATTTTTACAATGGAACCTTCTTTCCTTTTTTTCTTTCTTCTCTTGGTACTAGGGATTGAATCCAGGGCACTTTACTACTGAGCTATATCCCCAACCCTTTTAAAAAATATTCTGATGCACATCTGTAATTCCAGCAGCTTCAGAGGCTAAGACAGAGAATTGCAAATTCATGAGGCCCTAAGCAACTTAGCAAGACCCTGTCTCAGAATAAAAAATAAGGGGTTGCGGATATAGCTTGGTTGGTAGAGTACATGCACAAGGCCCTGGGTTCAATCCCCCCCACCACTCCCCCCCTCAAAAAAAGAATAAAAAGGGTCTGGGGCTGTAACTCAGTGGTAGAGTGCTTGGCTGGCATGTGTGAGGGACTGGGTTCGATCCTCAGCACCACATAAAAATAAATAAAAGAAAGGTCCATTGACAACTTAAAAAAGGTGGGGTGGGTGGAGGGCTGGGGGTGGGAGCTCAGTAGTTAAGTGCCCCTGGATTTAATCACTGGTACAAAACAATAAAAAAATTAAAAATCTGGGACAGGGTCTTGCTAAATTGTGGATGCTGTCCTCAAACTTGGGATCCTCCCACCTAAGCCTTCCTAGTAGCTAAAATTACAGGTGTGCACCCCCATGCTTGGCTATAATAAAATATTTCAAAAAAAATTTTTTTAGTTGTAGATGGACACAATACCTTTAGTTTATTTATTTACTTTTATGTGGTGCTAAGAATTGAACCCAGTGCCTCACCTGTGCGAGGCAAGCGCTCTACTACTGAGCTACAATCCCAGCCTATAATGAAATCTTAAAAAAAAAAAAAAATTATTAGTGCTTTATAGTTATAATGGAATCTTAAGTAAACCACGAAAAATTACTGTTCAAACACTCATGCTTGAAAAAGACTCATAGTGTTGTTAACAAATAATAAGAAATTATACAACATGATCAATTTTGTTAAACTGCTATACACATTAAAAAAAGATTTTAAAATTTATTCACATTTTTTTAGATTGAAATTTTTAAAAATACATTACCATTATAGTTAAAAAGCATTATTTGAAACAATTAAAGGGGGCTGATGGTATAGCTGTTCAGTGGTAGAGTGTGTGTTTAACGTGCATAAGGCCCTGGCTTCCATCCTTAGTACCAAAAACCTCAACAAAAAAACCACAAACAAAACACTAATTAAAGGCATGTAATAAGTAAGGATCATCTATCTATCTCAGCTCTTCCATTCCCTTTTCTCAAACTTTTCTGCTGTTCATATCTGTGTATACACGTGTGTACCTTGTAGCCTCCAATCCTGTGGTCAGGTTTGAATTCTTTCCCATTTTTCAACCAGCGCAGTGTGGGGTTAGGTGTCCCACTGGAAGGGCATTTGAACTTCACTGTCTTGGCAGCTGGCACTGCATGCAATTTCTTTTCCATCTTTTCTGGGGATGTCCAATATGGAGCTACGGCTGCCCAGGGAAAGCCAAGAGAGACAAGAGGGATGGGGGAGAGGGATGGTCAGGCTCTGGGACAAGGTCTGGGTAGGACCTGGAGGCGCCCCACCCATCTGCCCAACCCTTGAGAGCAGTGCCCAGCAATTATCAGAACATTTAAAGGGAGGGCAACTAGGCACCATGACCCTGGGTGCCCTCTGCTTCTTCCTTCCCGCTTCAATGAAGCCTCCCACTTCCCGCTTAAACCCAACTCCCAGGCCCCAAAGGCAGTAAGGAAGGAAACAGTGTCTCACGCATACGGTTTGGTTTGGTGTTATCTGTCTCTTTCTCCTCTGAAGAGGAGTCATCATCGTCATCGTCATCCTCCGAGGAGGGGAGTGCATCTACAGGAAGAAGAAGGGCACTGAAGGTCCCTCTGAGGCACCTCTAGATTTCCATCCACAACAACAGTCACCCCCTTAAGGCTTGTATAGTCATAGATGAATCCAGCCACCCCTCCCCATGAGGACTCCCAGTCCCACTTTTCCCTTGGTGACAATCTTTCAATGGGACGGAAACTAAAAATTGTGTGCTCCAGTGCTGTCTCCTCCCTTCCTCAACCCAGTGCACTGCCCCTCTCTGCCCAGAAGCCTCTCCTCTGAATGCTCCACCAGAAGCAGCTGTTCCGCTAACTTAACTCCATCCTGCACTCAGAGGCCCTCTCTCTGCTCATGGCACCACCTGATTGTCCTGGGTGTCACAGTAGCAAGCCAGGGAACCTACATCCTTCTTTAGACTGCCAACCTCTGGGAAATACAGGCAGATTGAGGCACACTGTGGCTAGGAGCTATTTCCAAAGTCATGGTTCCCTTGCGTGGCTCTGCTAAGGTTTGGGAGATGCCCTTTTAACCACAGCAGATGGGGAGCCCACCACTACCAACATCTCTGCCCAACAAGTATCCACCCCTTAAAAGAACAGGCTTCACACCCATGTAGTCAGCAACAGGGCTCATGCCAGAGCTTTTTCCAGTCCTTCTGGCACTTTGGGGGATCTGGAGGGAAATAAAGAAGGCAAGTCCCTCATAGTGGGGCAGGTTCTCAGTGATGTCTGGGAGGAGGTGCCAAGTCTGCATCCTGGGGTACACAAACGGCTTTACTTCCTTGGATAGTAGTTTTGTGAAAGTCACAATCTAAAAGTAGTAGATTCCCAAAGTCACAGAGCTCTCTGGCTGCTCTGGCACAGCTCCAAGAGCTGGTTGGCAGGTATTTCTGTAAAGCCTGTGGAGACGGTGCATCTGGATGGGTCCTTCCCATCACAGCAGGGACTCACCACATATTCTGGGGCTCTAGTCACTAAGCTCAGTATCAAGTCCAAGTGGCAAGGTAGTGGCAGGGTGGAAGCTGGCTGAGAAAGAACCACTTAGCATCCTGGTGATCTGGGTAAGTTGTGGTAGGAACATCGTAGGCTCTTAACATCCCAAGAGCATCAGCCACTCCTCTGAAGTAGGTCTTAGAAGCCCCACATATCTGGCCTGTGGTCTGCCCTACCTGGTCACCCCTTTGAGAGCTAAGCCACGCGGCGGGCAGGGAGCAATGTTAGTGGGCAGCAGTTTCTGAAGCAGAGTGGGGGCAGATCATGGCAGGGAAGGAGGTTCACCTCCCCCTGAAACTAGCAGAGAGAGTCAGAGGGGTGGGTCCAGGGGGGAAGGTAAGGATAGGGATTGGCTACCAACCTGAGACATTGACGGAGAAGTAGGTGGTGTCGCTGCCAGAGGGGCTGCTGGTCACACAGGTGTAGAGGCCAGAGTCAGCGGGCACGGAATCCCGCACCTCCACCTCCTCCCCTGTGATGCGGGTACGGTTGCTTTCCACCAGCTGTACCCCGTCTCGCAGCCAGTTGATGCTCTGCACATCGTCCCGCAGCCGACAGCGAAGCTGCAGCAGGTCACCAGGGTGGACCAGGAGGGACTCCACTTCCACAGGGGCTCCCCAGGGCTGAGCTGCAGCCACCCATGGGGGCCAGGAAGAGGAATCAAGAGGGGAGAGGAAGGAGGGGAGAGACAAAGGGAGTTACGCTAGCCACAGCGAGCATCGACCTCCCAGGCCTCACTCACCCCAGACACACAGCTGGGGAGGCAGGGATTGGAAGCAGCTGGCTACCTAGGACCCCAACGTCCTCTTCTCCACCCCACTCCTCCAAAAGTCAAAGGAAGAAAGAGGCAAAGTTAGGAAGCAGCTGCAGCAGCATTAAGCGAATCACACTTCATTCCCCCCATCCTAGGGGGAAAGTTGGCCTTCACCAGGACTCGTGTCCAGGGTGCCCTCTCCCCACACCCTCAGCTCTTCATCAGGAATGGCCACTTCCCAAGAGGAACACCCCATTTCTCTTGGCTAGGTCAGCCTCACCCCTTTCCCTAGTGACGGCTGAGTAAGTGCTGCTCCTCAAAAATCCAGCAGCCCCCACAACACCCACTTTGGGAGAAGGCCCTGGGTTCACAGGGTTCAGTGAGGGTGGGTATCTGGCCCCCCAGTGAGTCAGATGTGAATGTGAGAGAGACAGCCCAAGGAGAGGTCAGCTTAGGGGAGCCTCCAGCTAACAGGTGTCGTCCCGAAGATTTGGAGCTTTTGCCTATATTAGGAACGGGGGCCTGCAGCTGCCACAAAACCCACACTTGCTCTGGCAGCAGAAGCTGCTGCACACAAAGCCCCTTTTTCTCCTCATCCCACTGCCCGGACTCACCCTCTCATGTGTGTGCCACCTTCCTCCCTATAACACACTGTCACACATCCACCCCACCCAACCCCTCTTTTCTGGACAGCGGCTTTAGACCTAGCCAGAGTGTCCATGGCTCACAAGATCTGATGTCACCAAGAAGACCCGTCCCTCTCCTGAGAACTTGCTCACTCTTGCTAGCAAGAAGGCCGGTGATCCCAATGAATCTAGGAGCCTACCATCCCAGACTGAACAACTGCCCTTCACTAATGGGGGAGGGGAGAAATAAAGTTCCCACTTCCTTTTAGGGTGTACATGCATTCTGCTGGCCTCTGGCTTCCACCACAAGAAAGCACTGGGTGCCTCTCACACCTGCCACCTGACCTACAGCTCCACACCTGTTCACCGAAAGAAACTCAGGAGGAACTTGTCACAGATCCACAAGGCCCTGAAACACAACATGCTATTCTAATCTGCTGCTGCCCCATCACCTGCAGGCCCATGTCTTTGCCTGGCTCTCTCCACACACTCTCCAGTGCTTGGCCTGGCAGGGACCTCCTTCTGGAAGCATTCCTTCTGGAATGCTTCTCCCTCCCACTCTGATGCCATATTGACTTTCAGATCTCTAGCTAGCACCCCACCTGTCTTGTGCCTGGCACCCAAGAGCTGTTTAATAAATGCTTGCTGAATAAATGCCACAGATAGGGTCTCTTCATGTCTCTTCTCTTCTCTGAATCCCCTTTTTTCCTTTGCCCCACCCCTCATTTTAATGAGTCTTTTTCTGAAGTATACCACATGTTCTCAGTAGAATCCTTAGAAGTAAAAATGTATGTCTGGGGCTGGGTTATGGCTCAGTGGTAGAGCAATTGCCTAGCATGTGTGAGGCACTGGGTTCGAACCCTGGCACCACATAAAGATAAACAAATAAAATAATAATGTGCCCATCTACAACTAAATGTATGCATGTATGTGTGTGTATGTATGTGTGTATATATATATATATACACACACACACACACACTTAAAAAGATGAATGTCTAAAGCCAGACCTGGTGACACACTCCTATCATTCCAGCTACTCAGGAGGCTGGGGCAGGTGGCTTGCTTAGCTCAGGAGTTCAAGGTCAATCTGGGCAACACAGCAAGACTCACTTTAAATACAAAAATAAGAGAGAGAGAGAGACAGACAGACAAACAGACAGACAATGGGTGTCAACATTGCAAACTACCAGAGGCTCAGTTTTCTTCCAAGGGGACTTGTACCCTGGCTGCTTCAATTCAAGGTTTGTATCATAAATCTAGGCTCATCAGAAATGAGGGTGCTATTTTAAAAGGGCTCGGAAACTACTAACCTAACACACATTTATTTTTGTGAATCCGGTGAAGGGGAACACCACAAAAGTGAGCAGAACACACAGTTGATTAAAAATAAGCTTTGTGGGTCTTAGAAAAAGTTATTCTTTCCATTTTTAATGATTTGTGGTTTTGCCAAATGAAGGCAGAAGAAAAGCAGTTTGGGACTCGATCCTTAAAGGAAAACAGCAGACACTCCTATTGATCAAATCTTACTTCCCTCAAGTGACCTCACTGATTAAATATTTTGTAGCTCGTGATCTGCATCAGCCGTTGGTCAACAGTGAACTCAAATTCTTAGACTCTGGCATCACACAGACTATTTCAACAGGTCCCAGAGATGAAAAGTAGTTCACAAAGACAAAAATCACAGCAAGGAGAACACTCAGACACTTGTCCCCAAGAGAAAGTAGCCAAGGGACCTGGCCCTGCCTACACCCACTCTGGCTTGGTCTCAACTAGAATGTGCAAACAAAACTCTCCTACACGATCTATGAAAAAACCTCAAGAACCAGCTTTCTTTTCTCCTGATACAACCCTTTGGATCCTGGTTCTCTGCCAAATGTGTCTCATTTGTTTCATTCTTTCCCATTCCTGGTTCCATCTTGGGATAACCTCCTATGTGGCCTTTCTGGTTACAGTTCAGACTGGCCCCTTTCTCCTCATCCAGACCCAGATCCCAGCCATGAATAGGCTAGTATCCATATCCCTGTTGGCCTTTAAGTCTCCCCTCATCTCTTCCACCTGTTCTGTCCCACCTTCTCTCCCTAACAGGAGCCTTCCATTTTGAGTCTAGGAGTTCTCTGCCCTGAATACAACCTCCCCTCTATACAACTATGTTCTGCTGACAACTATCAGCATCTCTCTAGAGTCCTCCTGCCCTAGACTACTCTAAGTCCACCATCAAAAAAGCCCACCAATGCCAGGCACGGAGGCACAGGCCCATAATCCCAGCAGCTTGGGAGGCTGAGACAGGAGGATTGAGAGTTCAAAGCCAGCCTCAGCAATGGTGAGGCGCTAAGCAACTCAACTGTCTCTAAATAAAATACAAAATAGGACTGGGGATGCGGCTCAGTGGTTGAGTGCCCTTGAGTTCAATCCCTGGTACCCCAAAAAAAAAAAAAAAAAAAAGGGTCCCACCAAAGTCTTCAGTCTATAAAACTAGTGTCTCTATTCTTAAATTTTCTGTAAAATGGTTGCTAAGTGAACCACATAAATTCACAATTATATTTTAATTTCACAATTAATATTATTAATATTATTAATATTATTAATTCACACGATAGAAATTTCACCCATTTGAAGTGTACAATTAAATGGTTTTTGGTACACTGTCCCATGGTTTCCAGGAGGGATTGGTTCCAGGAAACTGCCCCCCGACCCCATATGAAAATCTGAGGATGCTCAAGTCCCTTGTATAAAATGGCACGGCATTTGCTTACAACCTTGGTACTTCCCCTCCTATACTTTAAATCACCTCTAGATTAATCATTTGATTAATCACCTAATCAAATATAAATCATTGTTATACTGTATTATTTAGGGAATAAAAACCAGGGGGAAAACGTCTGTACATATTCAGTACAGATAACTACCCTTCTTCAATACTTCCCATCCAAGGTTGGTTGAATTCATAAGTACAGAAACCACAGGAACACACAGTGGGCTGTGTATTCAGAGTTGTAAAACCATCAACACAACCTGACTTAAGAATATTTTTGCAAGACCAAAAGAAACCCTATACCCACAGAAGTCACCTCCCATCTCATACCCCACCACTGATCTGCTTTCAATCTTTATGGATTTATCCATTCTCCATATTGGTGAAATCATACAATAGATAGTGTTTTGTGGACTGGCTTCTTCCACTTTGCATAATGTCGCAGTACTTTATTCCTTTTAATGGCCTACAAATATTCACTGTATGGATATACCACTTGCAGTCATCAGTCAACAGATATCTGAATGTGTTCTTTCTTAATTGTCAAAAATGTCCATGTCTTATCATGTACAACCATAGAAATGTAAGGTTGTGCTGCAATTGTGTACAATGAATCAAAGTGTATTCTGCTGTCATATATACCTAATTAAAATAAATTAATTAATTTTAAAAAAAGTCCATGTCTTGCCTTTCTTAAGAACAAGCAACTCTATAGGTTTAATGCAATGCCAATCAAAATCCCAACGGCATTTCTTGTAGAAATAGAGAAAGCAATCATGAAATTCATATGGAAAAATAAACGACCCAGAATAGCAAAAACAATGCTAAGCAGGAAGTGTGAATCAGGCGGTATAGCGATACCAGACTTCAAACTATACTACAGAGCAATAGTAACAAAAACAGCATGGTACTGGTACCAA
>NW_026000223.1:7874487-7905754 GCF_001458135.2 Marmota marmota marmota
GGGGGGATAGTAGAGGATAGGAAAGGCAGCAGAACACAACAGACACTAGTATGGCAATATGTAAATCAATGGATGTGTAACTGATGTGATTCTGCAATCTGTATATGGGGTAAAAATGGGAGTTCATAACCCACTTGAATCAAAGTGTGAAATATGATATATCAAGAAATATGTAATGTTTCTGAACAACCAACAATAAAAAATTAAAAAAAAAAAAAAAAAGAACAAGCAAGCAACCCAGAGCAAGATTACCTATTATAATTTCTCCAACAGTGCCCAACAATGTCAGAAACTACTTGATAGGTCTTCAACTAAATTTAGCATCTGGCAAAAGCTAATTCTTAGAGGAATCAAAAATCAGCCTAAGGCTCTAAGGTATTTGTGGCTTGTTCAGTGCTAGCGGTGCCTTTGAGTATGTGTCAGATTCTCTATTTACAACGCAGGGATAATGCCACTTTCTTTTAGGAGGTGATGAAATGGTAGCCAACCACTTATTTTATGGTGGGTCCTACTTCTGCATTGCTGCCCTGTACAGTGACCCTGACCTTGACATTGTCCTATGAAAGGTGGCTTATTCCAGTGCATTACTGATCACCAGCAGCCCACAACTTAATTAAGTAACATTTCCCATTCTCTTTTGTTTTTTCCAGTGTCCCTCACGTTTTGATCTCTTTGGAGAAAAGGTCCTCCATCCCTGCTCTAGTTTAAAGCAGCTGGTCTTTCTTTGGTCAAGACCAACAGGCTAGGCTAGACATGTCCTTTAGGTGTCTATTAGCAAGAGATGAGCTAACTGATGCTTTTATTGAGCTGGCCATGAAAGGCGAAGAAAAGAAAGCCATTTTATTGCTCAGCCACTTGAAGCCAACGTTCCAACCCTGGAACAATCTGATTCATTAGAATCAGGTACAAGGGTTGTCCTCAATACATACAATAGGGATGCTTGAGGGAAGCTGCAGACCTAAACACTTGCTTTATGTATCTTATTTCCTGAGAGATGAAGCGGGGATGGAGGCTGGAGACCATGTGGTATCTGGATGCCATGGTGACCCAGCCTGAGGCTGAAAATGTTTGACTGTGAGTCAATTTATAATGTTCACTATTACAAGCTCCGGATGCCATGTGTTTAAAAGTACACTGTGGAAAAAAGGTGCATTGTGCTTGATGCCAACAGAATGGAGTCTTGTTATCATTGGGGGTGAGAAGGTTAGGGACAGGGTCTGACTTCACATGAACATCCTGAGAGGACTCAGGCTGCTGACTTCATTTTCAAAGCCCTGATTAACTCTCTAGAAAACAGGAGAGAACAAAGGCTCTTACTTAGCTGCTGAATAGGAAATGGAGGAGGTGCCTAGTCCTGAGACAAGGGCCTGGGACAGTGTGAAGGTGGAAACTCATATGAAGGTTGGATCCAGGGCTCCTTGCATTGAGAGTGAAAGTGATTCATTCATGAATCCTATCCTGCTTCTCTAACAGAGCCTCTCTATCCCCTGCAGTAGGAAGAGTTCCAAAGAAGGGGACCCACAATTTTCAGTAATCCTTAAGGGAACTGCTAGAAAAGACAAGAGGTAGGGATGGAGGGGGGCCTTCCCATGGTGTTTCAAATTTAGGAACATGATAGACTAGTGTTAATGAAGCACTAGTGAGTCCTCCCTCCCTTCCTTCCTACTTGCCCCTCACGTACTGCAGCTGTGCAATTCCCAACAAGCCAACAGGTGTGGCATTTTGCTGAAGACAAGACTGGCCAGAAATCTCCCACTAGTCGTTTAGCAGGAGGTTCTACCCTGGGTACATCAGATCAGCTCTAAGCCCTTGATTATAAATCTCTCTGAGTTCTGCCAGCTGTGGCTACTGTGCAGAGTGGGGGAATGGAGCCTGTAAGGGGCACAAGCCCATACATACCTGGTTATTCTTATGAGGATGAGACCCCAGTCCCTGAAAATCCAAGAAGATAGGATACTGTCTTCACCAGCCCTAGTCCCATAACAGCCAATTTGATTTGGAGGTTATCCATTCCCAAATCCCACAACTTAACATGACCCCAGTGAAGAACAACAACATATTTGCATAGCACTTTGCAATTTGCCACATACCTTCCCATACACTATCTAGTGATCCTTAAACAACTGTGTAGACAGGAATACAATACTGGCTAAAAGTCACAGTGGGTGGATTATACCCCATATACTCTGCAAAGCTCTTCTCACGGACCATCTTATTTCATCCTCATAGCAGCCCTTTGGGGTTGATTCTCTTCTATCGTACGTCTGGAGGAGTTTGCTTACTATATGCCTAGCACAATTCTCAGCATGTGTTAACTCTTCAAAACCCCATAGCCACTCTGTGAATTAGGTACTGTTATTATTCATATTTCACAGAGGAGAAACTGAAGCACAAAGGTTCAGGATTTGACCACGATGGCACACCTAAGTAGTAAATGACAGAGCTGGGATTTAAACTCAGGTGGCCATGGTTCTTCAGAATTCACACACCCAGAATCTGGCTCTATCACTTTGAAAGGCAGCCTGTACCCCATTGATCCTGTGTGATGGTACCCAGGTCTCCTACCTCCTTAGTGGAATTCTTATAATGGAATGCTTACAATTTATAAATATACTTTTCTGCCCATGCTCACCGACCTCTTGGAACAGGTTTGGCTGTCCACAATGGCAGGTGAGGAAATGGGGTGTGGGATGCACTACCAGTGCCCTCCTTGGGTACCACAGCTGATCTGTTACAACAAGTATACTCATGATCATGTCATTCCTGTTCATTCTCTTTTGAACATAAGAAAACAGAGTTTGAGAGACTTCTCCCAAAGTGATCAGCGATGACCCAGATGACAGGCCTGCTGAGTCCTGGGTCCCTTCACAGCGCTTCTCACCCAGGGTGGTCCAGCAAAACGCTGTCTCGGCATGTGGGTCAGTGAGAGGCAATCCACACCAGGCATGCAGGGCACTGCCTCTGCCACAGGTAGAAGGCAGCATGGCCCTCCCTCTTGGCTCCCTGGCTCGACCCCTCAGTCACCTGACACCATTCCTCTTCTCAAGGCCCTCACCCTTGATTATGGCTTACAGCTGATGACCTCTGATGACCCACTGAGAAGATTAAGAACATTAGGCAAAGGGGCTGGTCAACAGTCCCCTTGGGCCAGCTCTTTGGATCACAAGTCCTCAAAGAGGTCTCATGCTGCCTCCTGTCTCTTCAAGCTGTGACAGCCCAGGATTTATTCCTTCCACCAGAATCCTGAGCTGCTGAGCTACCTCCCCTCCCCCACCTCATCTGTCCAAATCTCTGGGTTCTTCACTGCCCCTTCCCCTCACAAGAGACCTTGCTTCTCCTAAAATACCTTTCTCCTCCTCTCTCTCCAACAATCTCTCCATCATGTCCCCAGATCTTCAAGCTCACCTTGAATGTAGTTGAACTACATTCTTCACTCCATTCTTAATGTATTTTCCCCCTGGCCTTGAAAATGTTCATGGCTTCATCTTGTACTTGATCTTGTTGCCTAGCCATCAGGTTGGTCTACACATCCCTGTCTTAACTCCCCTCTGGGGTCAGGAATAGCTGCTACATTGGATGGGACAAAGGGTTTCTTACTTAGGCTTTGAGTAACTCACCCCTCAACAAACCAGACTTGGTTTGTTAACATAATGACTCAGGGTAGCAATTTCTGTCATCCCCGATAAATCCCTTTGATTTCGGATTTCTGGGTTAAGAAAATTAGGGGAGAAAGGCCATCCTCTTCAGTAACATGGGGGAACTGGTGGTCTAGGAATGTTTACGGTCTTGGCACAAGCTCCCCAGAGATAAATGAAGGGGCAATTGTGGGTGGGGGAGGAACTCGGGGTGGCTTTGAAAGCAACTTAAAAGGAACACAGAACAGCGCAGCAGGGCTCCGGGGGCCCTCTGCAGAGGTTTTTTATTACGTTATTTTGGCTTTGAAATGGAACTGAAAACTTACTTGAGTCTGGCAAGACCAGGCCGGAGCCAGGGACTCTCACTGAAATCCTGGATAACACCCATCATCCCATAGGGTTGGGATATCGAGAAAGAGAGAGCCTTAAAGGTAAGTGACTCCCTGAACTTATCCACAATACAAGGGAAGTCCCCCCAATACAAGGGAAGCTGCAGAAATGAGGAACACATATCTTGTGGGTGGCAGGAAGAACAGGACAGAGACAGGTGTGTGTGGCAGGAGAGACAGGAACACCAAATCAATTAGCAGGGTCTGATGCCCAGATCAGCAGCATTCACCAGTCGCCCGACCCAGGGGATTTGGAGTAAGGTGCCTTTTTTTTTTTAATAGAAAAAAGGGAAAGGAGTAAGAAGGAAAATTTTGCATGCAAATGGGCCACTGCCAGAAGAGCCCATTAAAATGTAAAAACTCCACATTCAGCCTGACAAAACGGTGCAAACTGCTGTGTTTGCCAGAGGGGCAGCAATAAAGCTCACAACAAAGGGGCCGAGGAACAATGGCCGGCTGAATGGCCTCAGTCAGCAGGTCCCCTCGCGCGTTGCCATGGGGACCCCACCGGGGCTTACTAAAGGTATTTCCTGAGGAGAAAGGCAGTGCACACATGCCCAGGCAGCCCAGCTAATCCTGACAGGAAGCCATCGCCATTCAGCAGCCCAGGGGCTTGGGGCTGGAGTTTTGTTTTGTTTTTTTTTTTTTTTTTAATATTTATTTTCTAGTTTTCGGCGGACACAACATCTTTGTTTGTATGTGGTGCTGAGGATCGAACCCGGGCCGCACGCATGCCAGGCGAGCGCGCTACCGCTTGAGCCACATCCCCAGCCCATTGTTTTGTTTTTATTAAAAAAAGATTTTGGTCTTTTGTATGTCCCACCTCGTCACTGTAATTTAGTGCAGAGCCGCCTGTGCTGGGTAAAGCCACAGCCAGGGCCCTGTGACTGCCCCACGACCCCCCAAAACCAGCTCCTCAGGAACTGAGCTGGCGGAGGAAGCATGCAGAACCCCACTTGTCAGCTCCAGACTGAGAGAGTTTATGTCAATCTTAAAACACATAGGAAGCCTGAGTGTTAATATGCTACAATGTACCCGAATTGAATTTGGGGTTCAAACTTCTGTTCCTGGGTTTATCTGATGCCTCCTTCCTGTCTGTACTTTGAATCCCTAGGGATTTGGTGGTCCCCTTCCCCCAACTCGTATCAGCATCTCCCACCTCCCACTTTGGGAGAACCTTCTCAGCTTGAAGGACTGTAATTAAGTGATTAACAAAGGAATGCACCCAAGAGTTGTCTTTTAAAAAGAAATCTCCTTTCTTTCCCCAGCAAAAGTTCAGGGCCCCAATTATTTACTGATAACACCTTAAGCTGGGTCAAAAATAAAACTGACTCCACCCATTTTCCAAAATGGTTCCCAATAGACTTTGTTTCTCTCCCTCCAATCTTATCAGCAAGAAAGAACTCAGAGGGAGTGAAGGTGGATGCCCTACAGCTATGGGGAAGGGCAGTCAAGGATCACAGCTCCTAGAAGTTTGTGTCACCATTTCTCATTTGGCACCAGAAGAATCCAGCCTTGGCAGATTCAGGGAAGAGAGCCAACAACACAGCTGGCGGTGGAGACAGAAACTCCCGTGTGACAACTGCCCCCTAGGACACAGTTTAGAGTAAATTAACATTTCCTAAGCAACTCATAAGTGGAAAGAGCCATCTCCAACAGAATCTAAAAAATGAAGGGGGCACAGCTTCTTCACTGTGATTCGAACCCAGGTCTGAGTTTGAAAATCCCATGATCTTGCACCTAGACCTTTCCCAAAACATGTTTTGAACCTCGCATTTTAGATAGAATCACAGAGGATGACATTTTATTTTGGAGGCAATGAAGACTGCCCAGCAACTACAATGAACATCTTGGGAAGCTTTGAAGACCATAACTAGATGGGTTCTACTTTGGGACAAGGAGCAAGAGTCTGCTCAATGATGGGGAACTCTTTAAAAGCTGGTATGGGCAATTTATGTGGACTGTAGGTCAGGTGAAGGTCTTATTCCTGCCTTTAAAAAAAAAAAAATCATGCCCTAAACTCAAAGCAAAAGTATAACTGGTCACCAACTGATAAAATGCATAAGAACAAACTTCTTCCACTAAGATGTTAGCTTGAGGTGGGGGAAGGGAGGGGTGTGTGTGTGTGTGTGTATGTGTGTGTGTGTGTGTGTGTGTAGGGGTCCTGCTGTAGGAGGAGAGTTCAGACCCTCCTACCACTGGCCCAAAGCCCAGGCCTCCCAGCCATGTGTCTGCAGCTGCGACCTGTCATGCACTTCCTGGTCTGGGTTCTGTAATGGAAAGATCATTAAGAGTGGGGGAGGGAGGAGAGCGAGATGAATCAACAGCGAAGAGGTAACCCTGCAGCTCCCACTCTCCGCTGCGCTCTGACCTTAAAGTCCTGTCAGGTTCCTTAAAGAAAAGAATGTATTGCCCTGCCCCCACCTCTCCCACCCCCAGGCCCTCCCCAGGCCCTCCCCAGCCTCTCAGAGGGCTGCCCCTCCCCCAGGCTCAGCGGTGCTGATTTGGGGAAGGAAACACCAGCAGCTGGCCAGGAAAAAGTTGTCACTCCCTAAACTTGCTGATGCATTAGTAGAGGCCTCAGCTGTTTGTACCTTATGGACCCCCCAAACCACAATAGGTGTGCTGCATTGCACAAGTCACCAGGACTCTCAGCACCCCAACATTCTGCCAGCACCACACCCCCATCAGGTCTCAATCCTGTGATGGTGGTTCTGGGTGGCCTGGGTCAGAGCCCTGCCTAAGGCCCACTCCCAGGTGGGGAAAGAAATGATTTCTTCCTAAAGTAACATTTTTCTCAATGTAAAGAAATGGCCTTGGCTGGGGGTGGGGCTCAGTGGTAGAGAGCTTGTCTAACATGGGTTCCATTCTCAGCAGAACCCCCCTCCCCACACACAAAAAAAAGCTCTTATTTTCACTTTAAGAGAATAAAAGTGATAAAACATCCTCTTAAAATGACATAATATAGATGATGGTTCAAGGGGCTGAGGGACAGGAGAAGGAGGCGCTGATTAATAGGTATGTCAATTAAGTTCTAGTGGAATGGTAGTGATGGCTGCACAACAATGTGAACAAACAATACCACACAACAGTACCCTTGACAATGGATAAACTGGTGTATTTCATGTTATGTATGTTTTACCCCAATAAAAATAATTAAATGGTGATGGGGGTAGACACCAATAGCTTATTAAAAATGTGCTCACTCAGTAAAATAAATTGAGAACCCTACATGGGTTTCAAAATATTAGGAGGGGAATTATACTGGTCCTAAATCTAAAAATATGGGACCAAGGGTCAGTTTCACAGATTTCCAGGCCTGTGGAAACCCAGAAGTTGCTTCATTTATATGCCATCTTCCACATACCAGGTATTCATCATTTAGCCTCCTTCTCTCATGCACACAGCCATCAAAGATGAGCATTT
This sequence comes from Marmota marmota marmota, assembly GCF_001458135.2. Classification (NCBI taxonomy): domain Eukaryota; kingdom Metazoa; phylum Chordata; class Mammalia; order Rodentia; family Sciuridae; genus Marmota; species Marmota marmota. Next base: position 7,881,938 of record NW_026000223.1, read on the forward strand.
TACTCTGTTTTAAGAATTAAACACATAGTTTCTGGGTTTTTCTACTTAGGATATTATGGCTTTCAGGTAGAGCACATAGAAGAATGAACCTGGTGTCTATGTGCCTTTGCTTCCACAGGGATCCAGGACCACTAGAATCCTGGGGAAGAGAGGTCTTTTGCAGAAACCGTTTAGTCCCCAACTCAGCTTGAGCCACACAGGTGGCTGTCACTGGTTGGATGCAGCAGAGTAGAATCACTCCACTGGCTAACCTTAGCTCTAACCATGTGACCCCAGGCAAGTCACCTTCCTTGACAGCTTCATGCTCTGTGAAATGAGGAGGCTGACTTGAAAAGTTTCCTTCCAGCTCTAACCAATGTCCTGGGTTCCAACAGGGCCTTGCTGGATGGAGGAGTGTCATCCACTGACTTCCCCACCTGCCCCCAACCAAGAGCACACTGATGATGGGGGAGGGAACTGTCTCTCCATGTAACTGTCCTTTAAGAAAAGGGAATCTGTTTTGGTCACAGAACTCTGGCCACCAGCACCTTCAATAAATGCTTCTCATATTCATCTCTTCTAAGACTAGCAGAAAACTCAGTATTATTCAAGAATTCACTTCACGATCCTTTTTTGATGCTGATGGAATACAATCCCATGAGAAAAGTTAGGTCAATAAATTTTTCAAATGCATTGGGAATTTGTGGATAACAAAGAAGGGCTACCCTGATAAAATAAAGACGACTTCCAACCATACCTCTCAGGCATTAATAGGGTTTTGACCATTCAAACAACAAATCATAAGTTTTGGACATCAAGGGGTGAATTTTATTCTAAGTTCAAAGGCTAATTCCTAACAGCAAAGGAAAAAAACTTGATTCCAAAAATAAACCCTCAAGTTTGACCATAAAGGAGCAGATTCCTAAAGGGGTGGAGAATATGCATCCCAAAGATAATGATAATGGACTTAATGCAGGAGGGTGTTCCAGGAAGAGGGTCTCTTTCCTTCCTAGGATGGCTTCTAGAACACTTCCCTATTCCAGTCTCCCCCACGCAGCCCTCCAAGGTGAAAGTACTCATCTTCTCCCACCTCTCCCCATTTTCCAGCCTATCATGCCTTTCTCCTCCCAGAACCTCCAAAGTTCCATCTTCATTCACCTCTTCCCAGCACAGGGGTTAGAGCAGTACAGGCAAAGACCTGATCCTGAACCACTAGCTGTTGAACCTTAGCAAGTTTTGAGACTTTGAGCCAGTCTCCTAAGCTGCTAAATGGCAACAATGCCTAGCATATAGACTTTCTGGGTATGGGAATGAATTGAATTTAGAGATTCTCAAAGTGTGGATCCCAGGACTGGTGGCAGCAGCATCAATCTGGGAACTTGTTAGTCACCAAGGTTGGGCCCTTTTTCAGAATCAGGAGGACCAAATGTAGTGATGTGCTTTAACATGCCCTCCAGGGAATACTGAACCAGGAAAATCTAAGGACCACTGTACCGTGTGAGGTAAGAGTTTACTACATGGTAGCACAAACTGTTTCTCGTTGATTTTCTTTGTCTTCCTAGCTTTGCTTTTTTTTTCTTCCTTCCTTCCCAGTTTCTTTTTCTTTTTGGTACTAGAGATGGAACCCAGGGGCACTCTACCACTGAGCAACATCTCCAGCCCTTTTTATTTATTTTTTATTTTGAGGCAGGTTTTCACTAAGTTGTTGAGGCTGACGTCGAATTTGTGATCTCTTGCTTCAGCCTCCCAAGTTGCTGGAATTATAGGTAGGTGCCACAGTACCCCAACAGCTTTTCCTTTTTAAAATTAGAATTTTTAGATATCTTTTTAAAAAATGACAATGGATTGCAACCTACTTGTGAAATCATCTACTTAAAAAGTATTAATATGTCCAAGACATCTGTATATGTGTATATATATATGTATATATATTTACACATATATATGTAAATACACACACAGTCTCCAAGTTACAATGTTTCAATTTAAGATTTTTCAACTTATCTGTAGGAAGAAAGTGATACACATTTAGTTGAAACTGTGTTTTGAGTTTTATCTGTTTTCCGATATGCCCTACACTGGGCATCAACAGTGAGCTGCAGCTTCAGGTAAATAATTGATACTCTATAGTATACTGTATTCCTCATGTCAGTTTGGATAGATATTTTATAAGTGATATGAGATATTAGACACTTTATTATAAAACAGGCTTTGTGTTAGATGATTTTGCAGGCTAATGTAAGTCTTCTAAGCATGTTTAAGGTCAGCTAAGTAAGTTAAGCTACGATGTTAGGTAGCTTAGCAGTATTAAATGCATTTAACTTAGAATGGGTTAACAGGATGTAACCCCACTATAAGTCAAGGTGCATCGATGTATATACACATAGAAAGAGACAGAGAGATATAAAGTCATGCTCTGTATAATGTTTTGGTCAATAATAAGCCACATACGACAGTGGTCCCATAAGATTATAACTGAGCTGAAAAATTCCAATTTCCAGTGTCATTTTGTCAGTCTCAAGTCACAGAGTAACACATCATTCATGTATTTGTAGAGAAGCTGGTATAACAAACTTACTGTGCTGCTAGTCATATAGCACATCCAATTATATACAGTATATAATATTTAATAATGATAATTAACTGGTTTATGGTTTATGATAATACACTTTTAATTGTTATTTTAGTGTGTATTCATTCTAGTTAAATATAAAAAGCTTACTTTTCATATTTAATGCTGCTGGCGGCATTATGCCAGCAGCAGCCTCATATAGCTCATGTTTTCTGTGTCTTGACTCCATCATTTTCTCTTGTGCTTCATTTAAATCGTGTCATCTCACTCATCACAGCCACAGGAGTAGTGGGCTACACCATGTACATAGATGCACACATTAATTGTCCTGTGACTGTGGGAGGCTGTGCTACATAGGTTTGTGTAAGCACTCTATGATGGTCCCACTACCACAAAATCTCCTAACCGTGCACCTCTCAGAACATACTGACATCATCAAAGGGACACCCAACTCTGTGTGTGTATACACACTATTATGTATACTATAGCGTACAGCAGTCAATTTACACCTTTCCTTTGAGAAGAGGCTATCCTATGTCATTTCGTATGTCCTCATATAATCTAGGGTCTAATGTCTTTATTTGATGTGGGCTTTGAATATTACTTCTATTTTTTCTTTTGCACCTTTTTATTTTTTACCATCTAGAAAATATTATGTAATTATATTCAAGTTGAAGTCTACACTTTAGCTGTTGTAGTTCAAGAATTAACAATATTGATATCACCTGGGAACTTAAAATGCTGATCCCTGGGCCCTTGCCCTGCCAAGGTCTGCATTTTAACAACATTGGATACTACTTCTTCTTCTTTTTTTTAATGTATATCCTTTGTGTATTTTAGCATATTTTACCTTTAAAACAAATTTTGTACAATATGTCAAATGTATCTTCTGAGTAGTTGAACAGTGGTTTAAAAAAAAAAAAAAAGCTAAGTATATACCTAAGCTGTAAGACTTAGTTTCATGCCATTATCATCTGACTATTGAGGGAAAAAACACCTGAATTACAATAACCCATCTCAGCAAAATTTTCCAATTCAAATTAGAAGGGCTTCAATTTACAAACCTCTTTTGAAAAGGCAATATTAACACAATTCACATCAGAACATCCAGTTAATACAATTAACAACAAACCAGAATTTTGCTATATGGTAGAACTTTCTACTGGTCTTTCAATTCCTTCAGCCTTCTGATTGCAGACTTGACTGTGACAGCAGAAGTGGTGTTGTAGGTCCAGGCGCCACCAGCCACTGTTTTCATGCAGGGACCACAGTGCCAGATCCCCACAGTCCATCTCTTTATCTTGGTTTTGCCACAGAAGGAACATGTGTACTCGGCGTGCTGGCTGATTTCAGTTTTCTTCACCATTTTCCAGAGGGAGGCACTGTAGCGGGTCCCATATTTACTAACGATTCCGACTTTCTTAGTGCGTTTAGCCCTGTCACCGCGACTTAGGCCTGAGACCGAAGAGTGGATATTATTTCTTAAATGAGTCATTTATTGTATTTGTGTTATTAAGATTAATGCTGGCTGGGGCTGGTCCTGACCCATACATAGTGAGGGTAGGGGTAGGACGGCTCACTCAAGCATTCAGGAAAGGTCTACAAGACTTTTACTGTTTCTTCCCAAAAGGTTACATGGATGGTACCAACTGACAGAACCAGAGGAAAACATTCCCTAACTTTCAACAGGTCTGGTGTCTATTCCTAGGGCACTACGAATAGTGTACCACAAATTGATATGTACCTTTAAAATCCTGTAATTATTCTGTGGTACTACCTTGTAATATAAAATTTTGTTTATACATTAATTTGTTAAATATAAACACTAAGAAAAACAAAATTTTAGACCTCCCCCACCCCAGTTTTTGCACTTAAAGAAAAATAACACTGTAGCCTTAAAAAAAAAAAAAATCCTAAACCCCAGCCTTTATGAACCTTCTGACATATTTATTTCCATCCATCAAACTGCTTTAAAAGAAATCTAGGTAGATTTTTTTTGTTTGTTTTTTTGGTACCAGGGATTGAACTCAGGGCACTTAACCACTAAGCCACATCCCCAGCCCTTTTTTGTACTTATTTAGAGTTTCACTGAGTTGCTTAGGGCCTCACTAAATTGCTGAGGGTGGCTTTGAACCCTTGATCCTCCTGCCTCACCTTCCCAAGCTGCTGGGATTACAGGTGTGTACCATTGCACCCAGTTTACATCTATGTAGTTTTTGTGTCTAGGCAATACTGCTGCATTCCGGACTAAGTGTGACCTACAAAAAAACTCAGGTGTGGTATCTGACACTTGAGCATCTCTGATCCTAGATCTCTCCCAAGTAGGAGGTCTGTGGCTACTGTGGAAAAGAAAGAGTTTTGTTCCATTGATTATTCCATGCTAGGGAACCACTATCATTAGGGCAGCTCACAGACTTGTGACTGATGTGGAACCTCACAGTACAGAACAGAATGTCACAGGAGAAATGGCTCAAGGCAAACATCTCAAAGAGAGAAGTCAGATTCCTGTGAGATAAAGGGAACTAAGTCAGCAATGTTTATTTTTGTTATTTTTTAATATTATTATTATTTTTTAAATCTCTTTTTATTTATTTTTTTTTTTTTTGTGGTATTAGGGATTGAAACCAAGAACACTCCACCACTGAGCTACATCCCCAGCTCCCTTTATTTTTTGAGATAAGGTCTCATTAAATTGTCCAGGTTGGTCTTGAACTTATAGTTCTCTTGCCTCATGCAGGGATGTTCAAAAGGTGTTCTGTCTCAATTTTGTGGGGAATCCAATTTGATATAGGTATGGAGAGCAATAGAGTAGGAAAAAAATGTCATCAGACCTACCGGAATTTGAAACCTCATGCCACCCCTCTCCAACTATACAATCTTTGAGAAGTTACTTAATTTCCTGAACTTCAAACTAAGGTTAAATAATCTCAAGCTGATCATGGGCATGAACCTTGTGTCCATGGGTTCATTATAAAGATGTAAAAATGTAAACCATGCAGTATAAAGATGCTTACTATTAATTATTATGACGATGGAACCCAGGGCGTTGTGCATACTGGCGAGTACCCCCAGCCCCGCTTTCAAAAAGATTTTCACTGGTACAACCTTTCTGGGGGGCAGTTTGGTATAGTGATGATATCAAAACATTTAAAATGTAACTACCCTTTGATACATGAACAAATTTTATTTGTAACAGTATGTTCACTCAAGTGCAAATTACTGGAAATAACCTAAGTTACTCCCAAAGTAGAGGACAAGATAAACAAATTTTGTATACTCACAATGGAATACTAAGTAGTTATCAGGCACGATGAAAAGCTTTTCTGTATGACAATAAATATAGACTTAAGTTATAAATCAGTACATATAGTATAAGTCCATTTCTGAAAGTTTGTATAAAGGCAAGAAAAAAGTCTTTAAAAAAAATAATCATTTTTGGACGATGGGAGTGTAAGTTTTTCTTTCTTTCTTTTTTTTGTACTAGGGATTAAATTGGGGGAACAGGGTGTAATATTACCACTGAGCTACATCCCAGTCATTTTTATTTTTTACTTTGAGATAGGGTCTTGCTTAGTTGCTGAGGCTACCCTCCAACTTGTGATCCTCCTGCCTCAGCCTCCTTAGTAGCTAGGATTATAGGTTTTCTGTATTTTCTACAATGAACTCAGACTACATATCAAAATAAGAATGTTTTAAAAGAACAATATTCTTGCTAATTGCACAGAACTTTGAGAGGAGTTATCAAACATTAAAAACTCCAAGGGCTGGGGTATGGCTCAAAGGTACAGCATATGCTTAGCATGCATGAATCCCAAGGTTCACTCTCTGACACTGCAAACAAACAGACAAAACCCAAAAACTTAAAAAAAAAAAAAAATTTGAGCAAGGACTGGGGATTTAGTTCAATGGTAGAGTGCTTGTCTAGTAGGTGTGAGGTCCTGGGTTCAATCTCTAGTATACACACCAAAAACGTGAGGCAGAATAAAGTCCGTGCTAGATTGATTATTAAAAACAAAACAAAAAAAAGCAAGGAGTGAACAGGGGAAGATGCCAAGAAGAATATGTCCCTTAAACTAGGTCTTAACTCAAACTCAAGTTAACCTTAGGCCAAGAATTGAGTAGGGATTACAAAATGTGAAAAGGAGAAAAGGATAAGGACGGCCAGTTCTGTCTGAACACTGGTTAAATTGGGTAAATAATTTCCATTTCTGACTGAACAAAGGTTACATATAAAGTGTATGTTGTAGTAAAAAAAGGGCTGGGGGGGGGGGGGAGAAACTTACTTGGCCAGATGAATGAATGAATGGGTTAAAAAAAATTAATGAAGGAATGAATCCTTAGCCAGAGGTTAGTTTTCAATCCCAGTGAAAACAGGAAGGGGTAAGCTCTGAATTCAATTTTCTTTGTTGATTAACACTTAAAACTTCCACGTTACTGTCTCGTGCCCTTTTTCCCTGCTCAAGCTCATAACCATTAAGCCCACTCTTTCTTGAACTCTTTGACCCTCTCACGACCACTTGAGGCTTAATACACCTATGTGCCCAGGACAGGGCCTGCTATCCCAATATCCACCTACTGTACACAAACCGTACAGATTTGACCTGGACAACATGGGGGATTAGGAGAGAGCATGGAGTTTCCCAAGCAGATCTTTGTTGTTCCCTGTAACTAAATGGGCAGACCCCTCATCCCAGCCTTCCTCAGTGTGCATGACACAAACCTTTAAACAAAGGCAGCGGACACCCTCTTTGGCAAAGGAGAAAGGTGAGTGATTAGTTTTTGTGAGCTAAGAGTCAGGAGAGTGGAAACCAGGGGACAGATGCTCAAGCTTGATGCTACTATGCTGGCAATACACCTACTGTGTACGTGGGGGGAGGGTCCCTACTTGGCCACTGAGAGCTGGAAGTCTGAGAAAATCCCCAAGGTCAGGAGCAGCTCAGATTCCAGAAGGAATTCTCCTAAAAGGAAATGGTTTGGGATCTGCCCCAGGTTCTTAGGAGGCCAGGTAGGGCAATTAACTTTCAGTTCCAGAGGAGTGGGGACAGGTTGGGCAGAAAGAAGTGTCTAAGTCTGTGAATGAATGGTCCACCCTCCCTGAATGAACAGGGAGGCCTGGGCAGCTGAATTTAAGAGTCCAGGGGAAGGAAGGAGAGCAGCTGGACCTCCCCCGGTCAGCAGGAAAACAGTTGTTTCATTTCCAGGCTTCAGGGAAGGAAGAAGGAGGCAAAGGTGGTGTCTACAGGGGGAGCCTGAGGCCGCGGTAGCCCCAGAGGAATGAGGCATTATAAAAACAGGGCGCAGCTGCTGGTCAGGCTCTCTGACCCTGGACCTCACCCTTCTGGATAATGACTCCCCAGAACTCACTTCTCCCAAGGCCATCCATCACCACCTAGACAGTCACTCACTGATTGCCTGACCAGAAGCAAACACCCTGGCTGGACAAACCCTGTGGACCCATTTTCCCATCTCTACGCGAAGGCTTGAGAAGAATCCCTGACACCTTCCTGCCTACCCCAGACTCCAGGCAGTCACAGAAACCAGGTGACAGAGTCATGGACAAAGAATCATGGATTCTTTGTTTGGGCTCCCTCCCTTCCCCCACCCCTCTGGATAGCCATTTGTTCTTCCCTGAGAAATTCCTCCTCCCTGACTTCGGGGAGTGGGTTGGCAAAGCCAGAGTGGAAAATCAGTGAAGCTAATGGTGTAGCAATGCAGAAGCCAGAGCCAAGAACACAGCCCTGGAGTGGCTGAGCTCTACCCAGTGTGGTCAAGCAGGACACGTGAGCACCCTCACATTCTCTCACACTCTGCTGAGAGCTGCTGGGTCCTCCCAGCCCTGCCCTAACTCTAACACTTGCAAACAGCCACCTCTCTGGGGAGGCAGGCATGGGACACAGTAGATCCTGAGGGAAACCTGGTAGCTTAGAGCACTGGTGGATTTCTACAGACCTAAATCCCCTGTCCTTGTTCTCAAGTGGGTCATTCAACATCACCTTTTGCTCTAAGTAATTCCACTAGCCTTCTGGAATTCCTCTTGCCATTCAGTGTGAATTAGAAGCAAACAGGTTCTTTTCACAAGAAGAAATTATGCTGGGGATGAGGTGGAGTGGGGGCACATCCTCCAAGTGTTCCAGGGCAGCTTTGGGACACTGATCTTCAGGCCAATCAGCTGCAGCCTGCAGAATCACAGCATGTCTTATATTGGGACACCCCCTGGTACCTATCTGAGACTCCTGCTGTAGCTCAGCTGAAATGCACACCCCTTTGGACTAAAGGCAGCTGCAGAACCCCTGTGGGGTGGGAGAGTTGCCAGGACCCTACAACTTGAGGACTGGTTCATGGTTCTGGCACTACCCGCAGCCATGGGTACAGGTTTCTGCAGAACACAGAGACAAAGACCTGCTCTGTGGTACACACATGGCATGCAGGGGGACTTGCAGCCAGAAATGGAAACATAGAGCTTTTCCATTAAATGTAACCTCTCCCCCATTCAACCAACCACCAGATTCCTTCAAATCTGGGTGGGTGGGAGGAGCTGTAAAACCTCAGCCCATTAAATCGCTTATGAGTTGCAGGTTTCTGTGGATGGAAGCAAGTATTTGGAGACTGCAAGTCTCACACACTATATGTCCTGTACCACAGGGTCTGGGATGTTTAACCCACATGACTGCTGAAGTGGGGGCAGGCAGGAGTCCCCAAAGTGGCCTTGCAGGCAGTTTTGGATGAACCCACTCACAGTTCCCCTCAAGTCCTATTCTAGGAGGAAAAAACAAATGGAAACAGCCCACCTCAAGCTCAGAATGTCTTTCAAGCTGGTGCTTATCTTCTGAAAGGGGTATTCTACCCCTCAGCCTGTGATCCAGCTTCAGTCCACCCGCAAACCTCAAAGCCTGATCTGAAACAAGCTTGTACTTGGTAAGATGGCACACGAGAGAATGGGAAGGAGAGGGAGAGGGAAGGAGGGAGGTTGGTTTTCCTGGAACCCTTATTAAATCAACTTTCCAAGGACAGCCAGAAACTCCAGGCCCTCCCCAGTCCCTTAGGAGCATTTGCAGACTGCTAGTATTGCATTCAGCTGGGGGAGGGGCTGCCAACACACACACACACACACACACCACACACACACACTTACAGCACAAAGCCTTTCCAATGGGGGGAAAAGGTTTCAATGCAGGCAGGGTTTGGGGTAGTCTGCTTTCAGTTTAGGGACAAATCCTTTATACACAGATTATAGTGTTTTTTGAGGACAATAGCAGCATTATTTAATAACCAGTAGGGCCAAGACTATACAATATATCTAACATTTGTAAAGTTCCCTAAAGTTCACAAAGCATGAAGATATGTTTTCTCTTAACCCGTCACAGTCACAGCTGTTCTCGGACACGGCAGGGCAGTGTGCCGTACCACAGAGCTCGTGAGGGATAAAAGTGCCACACTAGGAAGGGACTTCCTTCACCAGACTTGTTCTCCAAGTCCCATGGCTTTCCACTGTTACATCCTAGGCCATTCCAAGTTGCCCCAGGAGACCACATGTCCCTTACCATATGGGGTAGACTCCTGGGTCCCGGGAAAATGGACTAAGAACAGCCATTTATTACTGTGTACCAGGCTCTGTGTAAGAGCTGTGCAGACAGTCTCATTTGATCTTTACAATGACCTTATGAGCACATATTCATTATTAACAGAGTTTATGGAAAGGCAGAGAAAACTGTCCCCAAGAGTCAACAGGGAGTAAGAAGTGGAGTCAAAGCCAGGTGTGGCGGTGCATGCTTGTAATCCCCTAGACTTGAGAGGCTTAGGCAGGAGGATGGCAAATTTAGAGGCCAGCCTCACAACTTAGTGAGACACTGTCTCAAAATAAAATTAAAAAGGGCTGGAAATGTAGCCCAGTGGTAGACTAGCTCTGAGCTAAATCTCCATTACTATAAAAGAAAGAAAAAAAGAAGAAGTGCACTTGAAATCAAAATGAAGGTAGTCAAGAAAAAACATAAAGACTTGTGCATGAATGTTCAGAACACAGTAGTTTTATTAAAAATGGCCAAAATTGTTCATAACTGCTATAATTCATGTGTTGGCAGGTTGGCTTCCAGAGTGACAATATTGAAAGGTTGAATACCTTTAAGAGGTGGGGCTTAGTGAAGGTCACTGCTTTCATAAGGGATTAAATGTAGTTCTCATGAAACCTGTAAGTTCCCTGGAGACTTGTTAATAAAAAGAGGCCCCTCCCTGGTCTCCCTATCTCACCATATGATCTCTCTTATATACACTCCCCTGGTGACCCACCCTCCATGTAGTGATACTGCAAGGTGGGCCATCACCTGAGGCTAAATATATGGGCGGCCTGATCTTGGACTTTCAGCCTCCAAAACCATGAGGTAAACAAAATTCTTTTCTTTATAAGTATCCAATTTCAGATCTTTTGCTATAACAACTGAAAACAGACTAACACCCCATGACCGAAATGGCCATCAACGGGTGAATACACACTCAGCATGTAATTTTATCATATGAAATTCTAAAACAGGAAAAACTAACCTATGGTGAAAGAAAGTAGATTAGAGGTTGCCCAGGGACTGACTGAAGAGGGGCACGGTGAGGGGTGATGAAAATGTTCTATATCTTCCCTGAGGTAGTAGTTATATGGTGTACACACATTCTATAAAAACACATGGAGCCGGGTGCGGTGGCGCATGCCTATAATCTGAACAGCTCAGGAGGCTGAGGCAGGAGGGTCGCAAGTTCAAAGCCAGCCTCAGCAACAGTGAGGCGCCAAGCAACTCGGGGAGACCCTGTCTCAAAATAAAATACAAAATAGGGCTGGGGATGTGGCTCGGTGGTCAAGTGCCCTGAGTTCCATCCCAGGTACCAAAAAACAAAAACAAACCAACAAAACACGTGAAACCATACACTTACAATCAACACATTTTATGTTACATAAATTATACCTCAATTAAGTTAACGTTTTTATAAGCTCAGTCCTGACTGCCTACAGCTTCCCAACAGCCCCCATCCCCCTCTCTTCCTCCCTCTATTCTCAGAGCTTGTACTTTGTCCTCATCAAGACCTTCAGATCCCTGGCTCTATCCTCCATCCCTGCCTGTTTCCTTTCCTAGATAGGATCCACCACCAGCAGCTTCAATGACCCTCCTCCTCCAGCCCCACAGCCCATCTAAATCTCCTTTAGCTCACATTTCCCTGCTCCACACCCTCTTCCGGCCTTCAAGTGACTAGGCCAAAGATTTGTACGAATTCATTTTCTCTAATCTCCATTCTTGGGCTGCATAGAGTCTTGGAGAAAGTTAAAAAAAGGAAAAAGAAAATGCTTCAGGGTCCATCATAAAAGCACATTCTCAACCCTCATCCGTGTCCTCCTTGTTCCTGGACTCCCCTGCTACACAGTGGCTGGTCACCATCTTCTCTGCTCCCCGTAACCTCCCACACGCGGATTCACTCCCTTACTTTCATCTTGTCTTGTCTCTAGTCATCTAGAGCTGCTATTCTACCGACTGAAACCCCTAGGTTCTATTTCTGGAGGGTCTTTACTTTTTTTCCTTCCTTTACAATCTTACAGCCCCCATCCTACTTCCGGATCTCACTCCAACTAGACATTCAAAACAACCTTCCTAACTAGTCTTTCTGTCAACAGAGGCCGCAGCAGTAATAAATGCTAACACTTTCCATCTATGTGCTTTATTTGGATTATTACATTCAATCCTTTTTTACCCTTCCCATTTTATAGATGGGCAAAACTGAGGCTTACTGTGTTCGAATTTGGCAAAGGAAGTTAATGCAGCCATCACGTGGCAGAGCAAGATGAAAACAGGTCCACCTAACTAACCTCTTCCTCCCATCTGTCCAAATTCAATGGCCAAATTCAATTTCTGAAAACTGGAACATGTCACTAAATTTTTCAAATTTTCCAGCACCTACCCATTTTAAGTACAGTTTCCTTAGCGAGGCATATGGAAGCCTTTCATATGGTAGCCAAATCTAATTTTCCGAGGTATTATTTCCCATAACTATTTAACCAAAAGGCAAACTATTCTCAATTTTATCTTATGCCTCTGTACCCTCACTCATGCTGTTCCACAGAAAGCCCTTTACTTCTCTCTCCCAGACCCCTACTTTTTACGCATCTCAGATGATCTGTGCTCCTCTCTTCCTCTGCATTCCCACTGCTTTTTTTTTTTTTTAACATTGTTTTAGTTGTAGATGGACACAATACCTTTATTTATTTTTATGTGGTGCTCAGGATCGAACCCCATGCCTCACATGTGCGAGGCAAGCACTCTACCACTGAGCCACAACCCTAACCCCCCCACTGCATTTTATTATAACTCCAATGTGTAATTTAAACACAGTATACTTTGCATTTATTTCTCTGTACTTGTCTCTACCTAATGGTTAACTCCTGTGGGCAAAGATAAACTCTCCCACTTTGGGTCTCCAGCATGCTCTTGCTCAGATCTTGCCTGTGGTCCTACAGAATGCCTGCTCCAGTTATTACACATTCAGAAAGTCTCACACAACCTTCCCTGCTCCTTCCAAGCATCATGTAACTAGACATGTTCTCTCACCCATCACTCATCATTAAAACGGGTCCCTGATAGCCTAGACTGATGGCCTTGTAAATACAGCCACCACATCATAAGCACCCAAGCTTTTCATCTACTGCTTGCCAACTTTCTCTATGTGACCAGTCACCAAGTCTCAAAGTCCCCCCAAATGCCAAAACATTAATTCTCACAAAGTCTCTCAAAAGCTATCAGGTATGCAGCACTTGTAATCTCCCATAGGTATTTTCATAACTTGTGCAAACCCCATGAGCAGGGGGGCAAGTCTTACTAATAATCTCTATGAATTTCCAACACACTATAGGTCTCTATGCTCCATCCTGCTTCCCAGTTCCCAGTCTCTTTGAAATCCCTCAAATAGGGCATCTCCAAAGCAAACCACTCAGCAGGCTCCCAAACAGGGCCTGAGAGACACATTCAAGAAAGGCAAAATGGCAGGCCAGTCATCATGACCACCAACCCTTATAGAAGATGTGTCTTTGGAACAATTTTTTTTAAATATATAATTTTTTAGTTGTAGACAGACACAATACCTTTATTTTATTTATTTGTTTTTATGTGGCACTGAGGATCAGCAACTGGTGCCTCCTACATGCAAGGCAAATGCTCTACCAACTGAGCTACAACTCCAGCCCCTGGAACAATTTTTTATAAGTCAGAGGCTATTATTAAACTCTTACATCCTACAATGTCCCTTGCTGTACAATTCAAATGCTAAACCAAAACTCATGGGCTACTTGGTCCCCGTCGCACCATCTAGCGGTTTGTGTATATATATTATATATTTTTATATACCACCCAGGATAAAGACCCAGCTCTTAGGTGCCAATCAGATTTTTTCCCCTCATCTTATCAACTCAGGATGGATGTCACCAGACTTCACAACCCCAACCTCTGATGAAGTCATTTAGATTTATAACCAGGCCCAACCAGCCTAAGAATCCCAAGCATCTCTGCTACAGGAAGGAAGCCCTTTGCTCCACCTAAGAAGGAGCCTTCCTACTTGATCACATCACCTCCAACCACATCACCTCCATGCAAGCCCAGCCTGTTCAAAGGCTCGGGGGTCTGGGCCAACCCTTCAGCCTACTGCCTTACCTTGTTCAGGCAAGGTCGGGGCTGGCCTGGCAGTGCAGAGTGTGGCTGTGACCAGCACAGCCCAGAAGAGGAGGCACTTCCAGCTCCACATCCCAGTTCTGCAGTTAGAGATTGGTGACAAGGCTCCACACCTCCATGGATATTCCACCTTGAGCCTGATTCTCCTTTTCAAGCTGACTCTGGGGAAAGAAAAAAACAAAAAGTTAAGAGGGTCTGAGAGGTGGGGAGGCACAGAGAAAAACAAAGTAAAACATGCCACATGGTCACCCTGACCAAAACGTTGCTTGAAGCAATAACTACTCCTTAAGGTACAAAGAAGAGAACTATGAGCTTGTCCCAACATTTAATCAGAGGTTCCAGATTTCGATAAGACTAAGGGTTGTTTTATTTATTTTACTTTATTTTGGGGGGTACCAGGGATTAAACTCAGGGACACTCAACCACTGAGCCACATCTCCAGCCCTATGTGTATTTTATTTTGAGATAGGGTCTCACTGAGTTGCTTGGTACCTTGCTTTTGCTGAGGCTGGCTTTAAACTCAGGATCCTCCTGCCTTAGCCTCTGGAGCTGCTGGGATTACAGGTATGCCACCACTTCTGGCTAAGGGTTGTTTTAATTCATGCTAAAGCTTAGTGCTCCCCAAAGGCCGTTTATGTGTTAAAGGCTTGTTCCTCAGCATGGTGCCACTAGGAGACGGTGGAACCTTCAAGAAGTAGAATGTAAGCTAGGCACACAACTATTATTCCAATTACTTACAACCCCAGCTACTAGAGAGGCTGAGTCAGAAGGATTCAGAGTTCAAGCCCAGTTTGGCCAACACAGTGAGACATTCCCCTGCACCCTGAACCCAAATATTTGGGGCCTAGGGGAGGTTTTAGGTAATCATGGGTATGACCTTGAAGGGGATTATGAGAATCCAGGTCATTCCTAGCTGTAAGGTGAACCATGCTCGAAAGCAACAGACCCAACCAACCACAGACTGAAACCTCTAAAACTGTGTGCGAAATAAACGTCCTAGTGGGCTGGGGCTGGAGCTCAGTGGAGAGCACTTGCCTAGCATGTGTGAGGCACTGGGCTTGATTCTCAGCACCACATATAAACAAATAAAAGGTCCATCAATAACTAATAAAAATATTTTTTAAAAAATCCTATTTTTCAATTGATTAGCTCAGATATTTTGTTATAGTAAGAGAAGGCTAACACAGTTCAATTCTACAATTATATTTAGAGTGTAGACTAAGTGCTAGACTGACTGGAAAGATTACCATGAGGTTCTCCAAGGTATAAGCCTCAAGACTGTTTATGCCGATAAGTGAACAGTCTCATCAATGTCCCAAACTGTTCTGTCACTTTGCTGGGTGAGGGCTTCACAAAGTGGTGTGCAATTAATTGGAGGATACTTAAGTATGCTGAGACTCCCCCAGTATTATATGGAATGAAGCACTCAATCACAAAGTAGCAGAACCATCTGGGGACATTCATAAGGCTATTCACTTCTCAGCACAAAGATTTTTTGTTTGTTTGTTTTGATACCAGGGATTGAACTCAGGGGCACTTGACCACTGAGCCACATCCCCAGTCCTATTTTGTATTTTATTTAGAGACAGGCTCTCATTGAATTGCTTAGTACTTTACAGTTGCTGAGGCTGGCTTTGAACTTGCAATCCTCCTGCCTCAGCCTCCCGAGCCACTGGGATTACTGACACATGCCACCTCACCTGACAGCACAAATGATCTTGAGACTTGTACCTTGGAGAACCTTACGGTGATCTTCCCAGTCAGGCTACCTCTTAGTCTGCACTCAAAACAGTTGCAGAACTATCCCTTTGGTGAAAAAGAGAGATGGATGAAATGTGGAGCACACCAAAGACTAGGAAATGGGAGCCAAGTACACAGGTAATTAGCTAGTAACTATGGGACTCAAGGAAGATGCCAGGCAAGTGCTCTAAGTTATACTCTCAATCCCCCAGAGTTCTTTCTTTTTGTTTCTAAAACTGTGTGAATCACAGGCATCTCCAGTTCTACCCACCTCCCTTACAGACACCAGAATCCTCACCACTCTTACAAAGGATTTCAGAGCACCTCAGAGGGTGGAACCATGAAGTGGATCCAGCTGTCCTTGATGCTGGAAGGTGACAGTTGATGTCTGACAGAGAATATCCAGAAGTTAGGACAGGAGTGGGAGGGAAACATCCCACTGCACAGTCAAGGGCTCTTGCAAGGGCTGACTCAAAGATGGCTCATGCCTGCCCCAGTTTAATGCACACACTTGGCAGCCCTTGACCCTTCCCAGGTCTGAAGTGAAAAAATTTAAAACAGCTCCCTAAGGGGCTGGAGTGGTAGCGAGCTTGCCTACCATGTGTGAGGCACTGGGTTCCATCCTCAGCACCACCAATAAATAAATAAATAAATGGGTAGGTAAACAGGTAGATAGATAAATAAATAAATGTATTGTGTCCGTCTGCAACTAAAAAAAGGTTTAACAAAATAAATAAATAAATAATAAACCAGCTCCCTAGGGTCTTAAAGAAAGAATCACTGCTGAAAACGTTTATCAAGTGATAAGACTTTTTGGTCACTGTTGGGCTATGTGGGGGGTGATCATCTCTCTCTTCCAGGTGGCTTTTGTCCTAAATGCTCCAGGGAGCCATCCAAGTTATTCAGAGAATCTGTTTCCCCGGAACATGCCCTAATGTGGTGCTTCAGCCCTGCCTGCCCCTGAGCCAGGCAGGGCCCCTCTCAGTGACTCAGTCCTGGCTGGCAGAAAAACCCCAAATTCTTGGCTTCGCATGTGCTCGGCCTGCAGGAATACGTATGCACTATCACTGCTCCCTCCCAAGGCTTACTAAAATTTCATAATGATTTCATATTAAAGAAGTAAACATTTTCTTTTTTTGTACCAGGAATTGAACTCAGGGGCACTTGACCACTGAGCCACATCCTCAGACCTATTTCGTATTTTATTTAGAGACAGTTATTTAGCGTCTCACTGTTGCTGAGGCTGGCTTTGAACTCACAATCCTCCGGTCTCAGCCTCCCAAGCCACTGGGATTACAGGCGTGTACTACCACACCTGGCCAAAAGTAGACATTTCTATTTCATTTTTCTAAATTTAGGAAAGGGACTAGAGATGGAAGGAATATTTACTGAATATTACAATATGCCAAAACTGCACTAGGTACAATTATTTGTAACTACAAAACTTTATTTATTCCTCACTATAAATTTCAGGAGGATAAAAGGTATAATTCTCCTTTAAGCAATGGAGAAACTGAGGCTCAAAAATCACCGGTTTTCATATGGTAGATGAAATCGGAGGATGCAAATAAGGGCTGGGGTGTAGCTCAGTGATACAGTGCTTTCCTGGTCCTCAAGGGCAAAAAAACAGCCCTATCTGATAAAGTCTCAAAGGGATTCATACCATAAAGAAAACAAGTAGATAAGGACAAATCTGAATTAGCTCTGGAAATGAAAGGGTATTTATTAGTCCTTTGGTGGACAGAAAGACCCCTGGAATCAGACCACAGATGGGCTGTCTAGGATAAGGATGGGGCACAACCTTGGGCCTGGCACAGAAGCAATGCTCATCTGAGGGCATCTCTGACCCCGCCTTTCACTATATCCCAAAGATACACCTCACTGATGCAGGCTTGTCACCCAGAAAGATGCATCTAACTCAAGAAAACCAAAGTCCCATAGTAACTGCCAGCCTACTAAATGAATTTTTAGTATCCAAAAAGGGTAGATGGGAGAAGGTGGTATTATCTTGAGATGATTCAGCTTGGTTTCAATTATAGGGCTGGTTGCAGACTGTCCTCTTTTTGCTCCGTGATCAGCGTACGTCAAACTAATCTGACACTTTCCTTCCAACTCATTCAGCCAATACCTATACTCCTCCAGGCCTTAGGTTTCACCTCTAAAACAAGGATGCTAAGAAAACCTGGCTTCCTGGCACCAGTTCCTGAAATTAGAAAATAAATGGGCACACACCCCATTCCACACACCTGCAGAAAATGCAGTGATACAAACAGCTCATCCATGGTGCTGTCTGTGATCTTTGGAACCGCCATCTCATCTTCTCATTCTATTAATTAATGAATTCCCCAAAGCCCTCAGGAACAGCCTCTATCCGTTACAGCTTGACATATGTGACCTCTAGCCTTGCAGGTGTATACAGCATCTTCCCCAGAGATCTTGCAGCTGGCCCCCTTCAGTCTCTCCAATATCAGTCAGGACTCCCAGGATTCACAGCTTGACTTGCCTGGGTGCAGAGGTCCTCAATGGGGAGTGAAGGGTGGAACACAATATCTCAATCTTCACACTTGCAGGAGAGGGCTAAAATATCTGCCCCGCCTACATCATAGGTGGTTACGAGGACTGAATGGAAGCATGCATTAAAGTGTCTGAAGTTCTCATCCAAGAGAAAATGACCAGTGTCTGGTGGGAAAGCAGGGGCTGGACCACATGACCTTGCATCTCTCCCTAATTCTAAAAGTAAAGATTCTAAGCCAGGTGTGATGCACACCTGTAATCTCAGCAGCTTGGGAGGCTGAGGCAGGAGGATCGCAAGTTTGAAGATTGCCTCAGCAACTTCCTAAACAACTTAGTGAGACCCTGTCTAAAAGTGAAAAAACAAAAAGGGTTGGGGACATGACTCAGTGGTAAAGTGCTCCTAGGTTCAGTCCCCAGTACCAAAAAAAAAAAAAAAAAATTCTATGAAATATCCTTTTTATGAGATTTCAATTTTCTTATAATATAAACAATGCAATAAAAACTAGTTTATGAGTTCAGGTCAAGTCTTTGCCTGGACAGGATTAACAAATGAATTCTTGCCCTTCCATTTATGACCTTACCATTCTGGGACAGACACTTAACTTTTCTGAGCCTCAATGTCCCACTTGTTGGAAGGAATTAAAATACTTGCCTTGCCTACATCACAAGTGGTTATGAGGATCAAATAAATGGGAAGTGGGGTCAAGGGGCCCACTTTCACCTCTTGAAAGTACCAACTTGGTCAAACATAAGGGGTTATATCTAAACATTGTGTTTTGATGGTACTCCCAGAAATTTTGATAACTATGGCAGGAGGACCCAAACTTCCTACCTGGGACCTTCCTACCTTTCTAAAGGTATTTCTCACCCTCTATCTTTAGGATGTACCCTGTACTCTAAACCTGGCTGGCCCATTCAGTGGCCTCTGGACACATGCAGTTCTTTAGCACCTGCAATGTGGCTACTGTTCCTTAGGATGTGCTAGAATGAAAAATATACACTGATCTTGAACACTGATCTTTTTTTCCCCCCCTTGGCATTAGAAAAAAAAAAAAGAATGCAAAGTGTCTCATTAATTTTTTATGTTGGGATTGGGAGTATTTATAGCTAAATGGTAGAGCACATGCTTAGCATAAGCAAGCCCCAGGGTTCACTCCTTAGCACCCCTGCAAAATTTTGTATATTGATCACATGTTCAAATGATAATATTTTGGGAATATTAACATGATATATTAATATAAATATAATGAACTAAATTATTAAAAATTAATAATTTAAAAATAACTAAAATCTAAACAAATACATTCAAAATTGATGTCATCCATGAATTTTCACTTAATTTCAAATGTGGCTACAAGGAAATCTAAAATTACATGATGTTTGTGTTCTATTTCTACTGGACAGTGCAGTTGAGTTCATCTCAATTCCTCTATACAAGTGTTTCTTTTTTGCCTTTCCTCCCTCTGCAATGCTTGGGGGTTTTCCTATTCTTGGAACTCCACCTTAAAAAGTTATATCTCTTCCACAAGCCTTTTCTAGGCCTTGTAGCTGCAGGATCCCATTCCCCTACATTTTCAAAAGAAATTACCAGCTCCTCTCCCATGAGGCCTGTGTTGCCTGCTATTATTGTTCTTTATATTCCCCATCCCCTTCTGTGCCCAACTAACCTTTATCAATACCCTTAGTACCTAGTATGCACATAGCAGATGCTGGCATATTTGTTAATTGGCTGAATGGAAGAAAAAAATTCTGACCAAGCAAGAACTGACACAGGCTGTATTCTTTTTCTGAAATGGTTAGGACCAAAGTTATTTCAGATTTTGAGGTTTTTCAGATTTTGGAATATTTGCATAGCTTATGCCATTGAACATTCTTAATCTGAAAACTGAAACTTTAAGATGCCAATATGACATAAGTATTTTGGATTTCAAATTTTCAGATCAGGGATGTTCAACTTGTATTAATACTATTTAAAAATAGAGTATATTGGTGTGGCGGGGCAGAGGGGAGTCATAGCTAGTGGCTTTGTTAGCCAGCCAAACTCTATTCTAAAGAATACCAAGTGAGAAATTTCTAAACGTCTTGATGCCTCAGAATTGAGGGCAGCACAAACAGAAATGGTCACTTTTCCCAAAAGTGAGCAATGTTTACTCCATGTTGAAGAGTGCAAACAAATACTTTTATTAAAAAGTATTTTGAAAAAAGGCAGCTCAGTTTACAAAAGTTTAATTGGTCCAAAGGAAATGCTAATTGTTTGAGTTTCTGCAAGAAAGTGTCCAGTATCCTTGCAAGTGAGAAATATATATAAAATTAGCAATGAATGAAATGTTAATTGCGCCACATTATCTATGAAACCCTGCTGTTGAAGAAAGGTCATACTAGTGGAGCATCACCCAGATGGGTGCTGTTTACTGGGACAGGAGGGAGGGAAAACAAACATTGCTTCTTTATTGCAAGAGGGGTGGTGGTGACGAGGAGAGGTTTCTGTTTAAGATGCAACTTTGAGGGGAAAAACAAATATCCTAGCCACTTCTGGTATTTAATCCTCTCTGGAAACACCAGAACCTTCTCTAAAGCTCTACATCTGGACTCCCATCCATCCCTGGTGCATTCAGACCTTTTACAGAGCTCTGGGGAAGACAAATGCAAGGCAAATTTCCCAAGAGGAAATTAAACTCAAGTGATGTGAGGTTCTTTCAGAATAAGATGTTTGAATCAATTCTATCTAACTCCTTTTCCTCCAGCAGCAACAGGCTCAAACTTCCTAGACAGCTCTTTAACTAACAGCCATTTTGATGAAAGAGATTTAAAGAAATGGAAGCAAGGGAGAAAAAAAAAAAAAAGCCTTCAGAGGCTGGCTGCTAAACCTCAAATTCACAAGAGCAAATTTCCTATTAGAGGTCTTGTTTCAGGTCAATACCTCAAATAAACAAAAAGCATACCACTAAAAGAAAAATCTATGGATTTTCCTTGGTCCCCAAGGCTGGAGTCCATCTACCCAATGTTCAATTCAATTTCTTGCCCTCTGGAGCCCATCAGGAATAAAGCTAGCCCAGGCTTAGGGATTCCTGGATGTATTCTTAATCCCTGCCCCCCTCCAGGAGGAAGAGATAACATCTGTGATGCTCCTTTTCCATTTCTTCCTGTCCCTGTGCTTCACTTATTATTCAAAAGGCACCAAAAGGAACTTTCTAACATACTCTATGGCCAGAGACCAAGCAAAAGAAGCACCTTAAGATTGTCTACTTTGGTCCAAATCCCTATTGTGAAAACATCTCTAAAATGGGCATTTCCGTCCACATGGTAAAAGCAGGCAGTGAAAGTACTCTCAATCCGGAGGACTCTCATTAAAAAGCTGACACTCAGCTATGACTAAGAGTAAATGCAACAGATACTTCAAGGGGCTTGTCACTGATGCGGTATATAACCATCCCAGCGGAAGCCAGGCCCCATCCCCAAACACCCAGTACCCTGAGAGTCAGTGCAGCCCTAGCTTCTCCCAACCAACTTAAGGAAAATATGTAAACAAGTCATTAGGAAAGGAGGCAGGCCATCAGGACAGACAGAGGGCAATGGCAGAGCTTGCTGGTCTTTGGTCACTGAAAGGAAAAGAGATGACCCGGGCCTGGGGGTAATTAGCCAGACGAAGGCAGGTCCCTTGGGCCCTGCTACTTAGCTTTTAAACAAGCCTCAGAGAGGAAACCGGGAGCCTGAGCCAAGGGAGGAAAATGGCCACTTTCTGCTCAACAGTCTCAAGGCAAAGGTTCTACAATTTAGATGGTATTCCAAAAAAAGCACTGGTCCGGAGGTGCAAAGGGCAGGGCACATCTGCAGAGGAAACAAGTCACCTTAATTACCATGTCTAGAGAAAGTGCGATTTCATTACAGCTTCCAAAACTACCGCCCAAAGAAGGAAACCAGAGAAGTGTTTTCAATTTGAAAGAGAGTAGAAAGGAGAGGGTGAGAGGGACCAATTCTCCCCACTCTGCAGCAACTTACCCCTTGGCTGGACACTATGATGCTTTCCTACCCCAAAGAATATTCAAAATCCAATTCGACACTCCACCCCTACCCCTGCTTACATAGCTGCAGCCATTATTTAAATGGTAAAACACCCCACTTTAGTTTCTGAGGGCTGCAGCTCAAGTAACTCCCTAAAAACACACAAGGAAGGAGCGCCTCTGGCAGCAAACAGTTCCCGCCCCCAGCCGCTGCGCACCGGGCTAGCTCCGGGGAGAGTGGAAAAGAGACGTGTGACGCCGCGGTCCGGCGGCTCGGCACCGGGACTGACGCTGCCTCCTCTTCAACTACAATTAAAGGGGAGAGAAAGCGATGCTTTGGTTCCAGAAACATCGGTTAGGCCCGGTTCTGGGCCAGACTCCTAGCCAAAGAGGCCACCTTTAGCAGAAGAACCGTTCAGAAGTGCTAGACGAAAACCTTGGCCCCATCTCCCAAGATGCGTCTTTTCTGCACAATCTAGAGAGCACCCAAACGCCACCACCAGCAGCAGAGAATACTTAGTTCGGGAGGATACTAAATAACTTGGGCTCGCGGTAACTTTCTTTTCTCCTCCAATCCGAAAGCCTAGTTTCCAAGTCTCAAGTAATTTTAAGGAGGGAGGTGGTAAGAACAAGTTGAATAACCCCAGTTTTAATTTAGAAGAGGGGGAGGGGAGGAAGAGGGATGTTAATAATGTGGCTGCGGTGTACCCGTGTGGGGTGAAACGGAACCAGATGCGGCTGCTACATCTGGGGAAAGGGGGTGGGGGAGAAAAGCACCGTAGAAATGCTTTCCAAACGGGCTAATAGCTTCTAGGCCAGAACAGAAGAGCAGGTTTCCTCCAGCCCCCCAAAAAGGTGTTTGGCTGCATCACAGGGTATGTGTTTTAAGAACCCCATCTACAATGTCACAAAATCTGCAAATGTGGGTTCTAGTTTCTCATCCTTACCCCAAACATAACGGGAGCCAGGAGCGGAGGGCAATGGGGTCTGGGGTCGGAGAAGCAACAAGCACTGCCAAGGGGACCGCACCATACAAAATCCTCACCCCTTCCCCCACCTCCAAGAACTAGATAGGAACTGAATGTCCCCCCACCCCCGCCCTATAATGGGGTTTAACATCACCAGCTGGTCACCCTCCCCTTCTCCAAACTTCGGACTCGTTCTGAAAAAGTCTAAGTGGAACATCACCACCCCTTGGAAAAGGGAATCTTTTTCTTCGCTCTCTGCTAAAGCAGATTCAGCCATTTGGTGACGACACCTCCTTAAAACCTATTCCAAGACATGCTAACCTTCCCCTCCACTTCCTTTCCTCCTCATGCCT
>NW_026000223.1:7906052-7908664 GCF_001458135.2 Marmota marmota marmota
CCGCCTACTGCCGAGGCCGCAGCACCAGTGGCCGCAGGAGCGCTCCGAGCGCTGTGCGCCGGCGAGGCGCGAGGGCTCGCTCTCTCACTCCCACCCGGCGCTAGTCCCACCTCCTCCTCCTCCCCCTGCAGCTGCCTGCTGGGCCTTGTAGTTTCGGAGCCGCTGCCCCCGAGAAGCGGGGAAGCAACTGCCAGGAGCTCTGCTTCTCTTCCCAGCAGTCTGGGGTTCTTTGGCGCTCCTGCCCCTCCATCTGGCAATACTGGAAGGGTCCCCGAATTTCAGGCCATGGACAGATTAGCAAATTGGAGGGTGGAGTGGGGATTTTCTGTAGCCCTGAGGTTGCACAGGGCAGCATGGGCTTTGGATTCTGTGCACCTTGAGGGAAAGATCTCGCTCCAAATCTCAGCTTCCCTATCTGTAAAAGGGGGATAATAGTACTTTTCATACAGAGTGGAGGAGTTAAAAAGGGCCTAGCACATAGTTCACACTCAATAAATACTAGCTGGTTTTTTTCATAAGTAGGTCAATCCCCCCACCCCTGAGCTCCAGACCCTTTCCTTGGATCTCATCTTTCCCCAGTCACATAATTTAGGTTTTCCAAGGAATTGGGCCTTGCAAATTCTACAGTACCATTCTTGGTCTCTAGAAGTCTCCAGCCTGTGGTGAATGATCAGAAAGCAAAGAGTGAGTGGTGGGAGGGGGTGTGTGTTTTGTTGGTTTGGAAACTAATCAGAGCCCACTTGAAGCACTCTCTGTTCCATGGAACCCAAGGAAAAGTGGCTCAAGTGCCCTTTCCCCTTGATCCTTACACAGAGTGTATTGTGGTTCTGTAATTCAAATGGGTATGAGTCCCATGGGGAACTTTTGAAAACTACAAAATCTAGGGCTTGCTCATTCATGAGGAATCAAAATGTCCCAGGAAAGAGCCAAGAATCTATATTTTTTCCCCAAGGCTCCATGGTGACTGTGATTTGAGGTCAGGTTGGAGACCACTGGTAGGCGAGGAAGGATACTTCCATCAGAATGGAACCACCACCCAATAACTTTTTGATTCTGCACAAGTAATGCGTCTGACAAGACTCTCACAAGGTTGTCAAGAGAATCAAATGGAATAGTAGATATTGGTGCACCAAAAGCGTTGCACAAATTAAGTAAATGGTAGGGCCTGTTCCCTCATCCACACCCCACCCTAACTAGTAAAATCGTGAATGCGAGATTGTGCATCTCACTCCAAATTTAAAAAAAGAATCTCTCAGACATTTCTCTATTTGATCAGCAGGTGAAAGAACAGTGAGCCATATAGTGCCATCACATCCTAAGCACTCAAGATATGTTTGTTGTGCAAGGTTCTGGAGTTAAATCCCAGCACTAGGGGAAGGGGGAAGCAGGAGGTGTAGCTCAGTAGTAGAGAGGATGTGCTCAGTATGTGCAAGACCTTGGTTCAATACCCATGACACACCATGCACACAGGAGGTTTACCAACTGGCCAAAGAATAAGTATTCAATAAATACTAGTTGAGCTGGGTGTGGTGGCACATGCCTATAATCCCAGTGGCCCAGGAGGCTAAGGCAGGAGGATCAAAGCCAGCCTCCATAAAAGTGAGGTGCTGAGCAACTCAGTGAGATCCTGTCTCTAAATAAAATACAAAATAGGGCTGGAGATGTGGCTCAGTGGTCAAGTGCCCCTGAAATCAATCTCTGGTACCCTCACCAAAATAAATAAATAAATAGATAGATACTAGTTGAACAAATGAATAAATTAAAAACAAAGACTCTCTTATGTAATAAATGAAATGCAGACATTTTTATAGGGTTATGCTCTCTACAAGAAAATCTCTATGCTGGATAGCCCTCTGACTCCACATCAGTCAGATCTAGTTTATCTTCCCATAGAAGCTTCCAAACTCACATCTTCCCTGTCAATTTCAACCCAGCCAGTCCATGGAAACCCTACTGACTTTCTGGTATATTCACTGATTTTATGTTTGTGGTGTGTGTGTGTTAGTGGACGTGGGGGGTGGGGTGGGGGTACTGGAGATGGAACCCCGGGGCTTTGTGCATGCTAGGCAAGTGCTCTTCCACTGAGCTATATCCCCAACCCTATTCACTGATTTTATACTTAACATGGCTTTGGTAGTTGTCTTTTCACTCTTTACCCATTCTAGCTTCTTTTCACTCTGCCTTTCTCTAGCTTCTGAACTATTCTTGGGCAAGGATCCCATTGATCTGCTCAGGAGGTTTTCCATATACATATCTGTTGTTTTTGGACTCAACAAGTGTAACAAACCTGAGTAACCAGGGAAGGAGATAAAATTTGTGGGGACATGATTGGGAAGTCAATCCATGAGAAGAAAAAACATCCAGACTGCAGTGTTAACACTCAACTAGTATTTCTCCACTTTGCTCCTAAAGGGGAGTATCTTGAACTTCCTTTCCATAATTCTTCTTAAACAAGGGTTTTAGAATCCCTGGGCTGCAGATGTGGCTCAGTGGTAGAGTACTTGCCTAACATTTATGAAGCTTGGGTTTATTCCCCAGAACCAGGGGCAGAGGGCGGCAAGGGTAAGAATCCAGTCCTTTTTTTTTTTTTTTTTTTTTTTTTTTTTTTTTTT
>NW_026000223.1:7909131-7945917 GCF_001458135.2 Marmota marmota marmota
AAATTTTTTTTTTTTTTTTTTTTTTGTTCTTTTGATTTGAAACTGTTTAATGAGTCTGTTGAATCCCAAAAAGGAGCTGAAGAATGTATCCTTGATTTAAACAGAAAGAGAACGATCTAAATGTCTTATTTATTTGTCATTGAGGGGACTCACTGCTGAACAAATTCCTTTATAGATTTATCAAGAAATCAGAAAGAAAATGGGTGGCCAACTTGCTAGCTCTCGCTTCACTTGTTCTCAGGGAAACAGCTCAAGAGAGCGAAATGGAGAGAAAGATCCAGGGAAGACATGGGCCATCCCGGTGCCATCCATAGACCCAGTCAATTATTTAATTAAAAGGTGGCTGCTTTTATCCTTGCAGCCCAACACCCCCCCCCTCTTCAGTAAGTACCACTCCCTACTGCTTCCCTGCTCTTTCTAAACGAAGACCCTCCACTTTGAAAAAGGCCCAGGCCTGTGGAGGGAGAGGGTCCCAGGGCAGTTCTGAGCTGCTCCAAGCAACTGGGGTCAGACAGCAGCTCTGCCTGCCTCTGTCCTGCTCTGAGGACTCCTGGCACCTTGCCTCCACACACAGAAATGTAATCTTCCCTCTGAGATAACAAAGAGCTGGGAGGGTCAGGGAGGATTTGTAGGCCCCTTGCCCTGCCAGCGAGTTGTCTGAGGGGGAGACAAAGGCTCTAACGCTCCAGGACCTGATAACCAGTTGGGGGCCTGTTGCCTCCCAGATCTGTGGGAGGAGGGGAAGGGTGCTGAATGAGAGGAAGGGAATCAGAGCTCTCCCCAAAGCCCTGTCAGCTCCCATTGTTGGAGAACACTGCAGAAAAATCTCTCCTTCTTTCTCCAGCTACTCGTGTCCTCAGAGTTCTTCCAGGAAGGAAGGAGTCCCTCTTGCTCTCTCCCCACACACCATCCCGACGCTGTCCTGCTTCCTCTGAGTCTTGAGCACCAGGGATGAACTCCCTACTTCCCAGGGTCAGTACTGCAGAGTTGATGCTTCTTTGTTAGGAGAGCGTTGATGGAAGAAAAAAAAAATGCATCTATACTGGGTGAAGTTGAACTCTGCTTGGTCCAGCCTGCAGGAATCCCTGGGACTGGTAGGAACTGGGAATCAGCAGATTCTCCATTCTGAGAGCTTATTGCTAGAGGGGATTCAAGAGGAGAGAACTGTCTGGGTTTTTTTTTTTTTCCCCTCCAAAGTGAATCATTCACAGGTTCCTGGGAGCAGGTGGGCAGCCCAGCCTTTTGCCCCAGGCCCCTGGAGTTAGGGAGCAGCAGCCAGTTACCATCTGGCCACCATTTGGTGACCCCTGGCTGTTCTCAGCACAGCCTCAGCCTGTCAGAGAAGGGAAGGTCTTGTTTGGATTGGTGTTTTTGTAAATAACATTCACTCTCCCCTACCAACTGGGAGTGGGAAGGGGAGCTTGCAGTAGTGGCAGCTTGGCCCTTCTGGCCCTGATGCCACATTTATTCATTAAGCATCGGGGCTGGGGAGGGGTACCTCTTGTGTGTCAGGCACTGTGTTGGACACAATGAATCTGAAGTAGAAAGAGAGGAAGGTACCACCTTCAGGAGCTCAGTCTTGTGGGGGAGCACTCTACATTACAAGTAGTGCCACCTAGGGGTATATGCATGGGGTTTGGAGAGGAGAGATTAGGAAAGATGACTCAGAAGTGTTGCCTGAGTCTTTCTTGAAAGTCGATAAACAACAAGTGAAAACCCATAGATTCTTCTGGGATAACTGAGAAAAGAAAGCCTGGGGAACACATCTGGGGTGAGTGGTGGTTTAGGTGGGCATTGAGGCCTTTGAATTATTTTGCTTTGAAGGGATGAGCACAGTCTCTGGGGTCAAACAGCTTTGAATGCAGATTCTGATTCTGCTACTTCTTTCTGGCTGTGTGATCTTTGGGTGAGTGTTTTAATTCAGCTCCGTTTCCTCAAGGGTGAAGTGGGCATAACAATGGTAACGGTTCTTCATGGGACAGTTGAAATGATTAAATGAGATAGTACCTGGAATGCACTTGTCACATGCCTAGCACCTTATAGGTGCTCAATAAAATTGCAGCCATTATTTCTTTTTAATAAATAACACACTTGGCACCGTACTTAGCACATTGTAAGTGTTCAATAAATGGTAGCCATTGATATTTTATTAGCCCTGGGAATTTCCTTTGACCCAAGATATCTCTTTTGGAGGCTGTTTTCTAGGCATCTGTGTAACTTTACTATCCATTCACCACGCCATTCCTGCCCCAGATTCTGTGTTCTCCAACTCCAGCTGCAGGAAAGGATGTTTTCCACACCCATCTCCCCCTTTCTTGCTGCTCCCCAAGAGAAGCAGCACTTTTTGTTACAGGTTTCACTGCAAAACAAGAGGAAAACAAGAACATGTATGAAGGAGCTAAGGAGGCTTATAAAACCTCAGCAAATCCTTACCACCACGGTCCCTGGGCTGGGTTTCTGACCCCCTTCACAAAGCTAACTACAATAAAACAAAACAAAACGGCTGACCTTCTGTCCTTTGCTTGTCTTCTGGGCTCCCCAAACTCTCCCCTCTTCCTAACCCCAACTTACAAACCTTCTCCCAGTTAAAGCTACTCAACCAGAGGCCAGGGACTGGAGTCAGAGCAAAAAACAATTTGCATTTCTGAAGACCCCCCACCCGGGAGTGAAGGACTCAGATCCTTGACTTCTGCCTATCCTAGGAACACAGATCAAAGTTTCAGGGTTAGACTTGGATCCTTGAGGATTCAACTTTGAAGTGGATTCCAACCAAGAATATGCTAACAAAGTTGCAGATGACTTCTCCTGGGTTGTGAAGAACTTTTGGTGATATTGGGATGGGTAGGGTCAGAGAGGAAGAATAAAAGAATAATAAAAAAAAAAACACTTAAAAATAGTGTTCTCCTATTTAGGTTAAAAAAAGATACATGTATTTTAAAATAATGGAAAATAATGGTGTTCATGGGAAAATGAGCACTCAAAACCATTGTTGGTGGGAGTTTGGATCAAGTAAACATATTTGGGAGCCATTTGATAATATGTATCATCATTTAATAGGTACATACTTTATATGTTTTTTTGACCCAAAGATTCTTTTCTATGAATTTATTAAACATTTTGTTGTTTTGGGTGTTTTTTTTTTTCAGGGTACTAGGGATTGAAACCAGGGATGTTTTACCATGGAGCTACATCTTCAGACTTTTATCTTTTTCTTTTGATATATGATCTTACTAAGTTGCTATCATCTTGCTAATTTGTTGAGGCTGGCCTTAAACTTGTGATCCTCCTGCCTCAGCCTCTCCAGTCACTGGTATCACAGGCATATACCACCATACCTAGCTTATTAAACATGTTTTTGCATACATACAGAAAGACTGTTTACTGTATAATGTAGGTGTCTATGTGTGTGCCCCTATTTTTTTTTTAACACAGTTAAGTGGTCTGTTATATACACAATACAAAACTTGTTTCTCCCTCTCTTTATTAGTACATAATAATCTTTCTTATTCCTTTTAACAGATGCCCAGTTTTGCAGTTATAGATGTGCCTGATTATTTCACCAGAGCCCCTGTCGATTGTTCAAATGAGGAGCATGCACATTATTTTCAGTGCTTTTTACCCACAAACAATGCTGTGAAATTATTATTGTATACACATAATACAATCATCCTTGGTATCCAAGGCAGATTGGTTCCAGGACTTCCTCATGGACACCAAAAATCTGAGAATGCTTAAGTCCCTTACATAAAATGGCATAGCATTCGTCTATGACCTTGCACATCTTTCATATACTTTATCTAATCTCTAGATTGCTGATAATACCTCATATAATGTCAATGCTATGAAAATAGTTGTTATATTATTGATAAGTTGTTGTATTATTGATAATGATAAGAAAAAAGCGTGAGTGTTCAGTACATATGCATTTTTTTTTCCACCAGCACTGGGAATTGAACCCAGGACAGCTCTTCCACTGACCTACATCTCCAGCCATATTTATTTGTTATTTTGAAACAGGGTCTTACTAGGTTGTTTACTGTCTCACTAAGTTGCTCAGGCTGGCTTTGAACTTGTAATCTTCCTGTGTCCGTATCCCAAGTCATGGGGATTACAGACATGCACCACTGCACCTGGAGATGCAATTAATAATGTATATATTTTTTCAGTTCTTTGTCAGTTGAATCCATTTATGCTGAATGCTATATCCTTGGATACAGAGGCCATGCTGCATGTGCTTACGTACAAATAGACTACATGGAAAGAAACTCACACAACTGGTGAATTGGATAACTAGGGATCAGAAGGTGATGGTGATTTTAGATTATGCATGCTATTTAAATTTTTACCATATACCTGTATTTCTCCATCTACTGAATTTTTCTATTCTATTAAAACAAAAGAAAGATCTGTTAACCAAACTATAAATAGTGGTTCCTTTGGGAGTGTGATTCTAAGAGGCTTACACTTGCTTTTTTACATACCTTTGAATTTTTTGAAAGGAGTGTGTTTACAGGCAAAGCTGTATGGTTGAACAGGTTGTGTCTTGGACTGAAATTCTTCATGATGTGAGCCCCATCTACTAAGATGAATTGAATTCTTCCAACTTGCTCAAAGGGAGCCTGGCTCTGACCATGCACTATTTCCAAATCAGCAAAATAACAATAATAATAATGACTGCATTTAAAAAAATTTTTTTTGAGTTGTCAATGAACCTTTATTTTATTTATTTATATGTGGTGCTGAAAATCGAACAGAGTGCCTCACACATGGCTAGGCACTCTCCGGCCCTAACGATTGCATTTTTTATTAAAGCAAACCTACCCTGAGTGATATCTTTAGGCAAAAAGGGAGGTCATAAAGAGATGTTCTGCCAAATCCAAGTAGTTTGGATAATCCTCCTGCCTCAGCCTCCCAAGCTTCTGGGATTACAGGTGTGTGCCACCACACCCAGCGGTTTGGATAATATTTATGTGGCCACTCTCAAGCCTTCCGAAGATATTCCTAATCCCTCTCCCATAGTAACCACTGTCTGGGCCACCCTAAAAAATAGCCCCTAATCTGAGGAGAGACAACATGAAAGCTGATCTTCTGAAGTCTTCAATGACTAAAAGATCCCTTGGGTTCAGGTAGGGCTGGGGATGCCTCTAACTGGTTGGTTTTTACTAGAACCTGGTTTCCTCCAGACCAGACAGTGCAAAGACCTTGTCAGCTACCTTTATGAGGCCTGTCCAAGCCAGAAGAGGCCAGGCCCTCTCCCGCAGTGCCTTGCAGCCCAGACTTGCACATGTGAGGCAAGCACTTTACCACTGAGCTACATCCCCAGCCCCTGTGTACGGTTTCTCAATCTACTGCTGAATGGGGTCTGTAAGATTTCTTTGCCAAGTCAGCTGAGGAGGATTTCTGAGGCCTATCTAGAAAAGCAACATCAAGGGGATGTTCAGTCCTCTCAGGTCTTCCAGGAAGTTTCTTGCTAAGGCTAGATAGAGGCCAACAATTCACTGCCACATTCCTAAATCCACTTGTGTGGCTTTGATAGGTTTCTAAGCATGGGAACTTATTTTCTAAGAAGCATGTAGAAAATATAAATAACAGTATTAGATTTGATCTCTCTGCTTAGGGTGTGTGTGTGTGTGTGTGTGTGTGTGTGTGTGATGTGTGTTTTGCTTTGAGGCCACAGTGGCTAATATTTAATAGATGTTTACTATAAGCTGGGACCGTGCTGAATGCCTTTACAGAAGTTACCTCATTTAAACTCTCCACACTGAGATAAATGCTATTGTCAGCCCCCATTTCATGGTTAAGAATACTGAGGCTTGAGGAGGCTAACTAGTCTCCCAAGTGGTGGGGCATGGAAGCGAGTCTACAAATCCAGACAGGCTGACTCCAGAGCCTTTGTTGCCAGTCATTCCACCGTCAGAAAAGAGGCTGTTCTTGATTAACAGTGTGTATAGAGGGAGTTTAAAACTTCTTTCTTTAAAAATTCAATTATTAAAAAAAAAAGTTTCAACCACACCAAACAGGATTGTTAACAGTTTAAGTGTGTGTTTTAAAGAGGACCTGGTACAAATCTGCTTAAATCCACACCAGCGCCATTTTCCTAAGACAGTTCTGCCTTGTTGGATCTTGTGACTCATGTGTGTGTGTGTTTGTGTGTGTGTATGTGTGTGTGTGTGTGTGTGTGTGTGTTGAGAAAAGGTGTCGGGTGGCAGAAAAAAGGCTGAAATCTGATAGCTGTGAGCCCAAATCTCAGTGTCACTTAGGGGTGTCACTAGGTTTCAGAATCACCCCCGCTGCTCAAGATCGTGGTCTCATTGGAGGTGTTGCTCAGGAATTGTGAGTTCATGTGGAGCAGGGACCAGTGGGAATATGGAAGGCATTTTTAAGGAGACTCAACCAGCCAGAGCAGAAACCATATTTTAAGAAACCATATCTCTGTTATGAATAGGTCCACAGGGAATTGAAATGGAAAAACTCTTTCAAATCAAATGTGCTTTCTGCTAGGTATGTTTTAAGTTTATTTTTTCATTTTTATCTTTTTCCATGTCCTCTGCCTGCTTATAATTCCATGTTCTTCTGTCTTTCCAGATTCTGAGTGAAGGAGAAAGTGGTAATCTTCTTATTAAAGAAATGGTTTTGTCCCTTACTTCATTGCCAGTTCAGCCTCATTAGAAACTTTCTGTTTGGCACTAGAGTTCTCACACTTCTGTAAAGGATCCCAGAGGACTGTGAGTGTGGCTCAGTGGTAAAACCATGCCTATCGTGCACAAGGGCCTGGGTTCCAACCCTAGCACTGCAAAAAGAAAAGGTCCCCAAAGCAACCCCCTGCCCCCCACCTAATTGCCAGAATTAGAGCTAACCTTAATACCATGATTCAAATATATGGTTTAAAGGCAATAAATATTATTAAAACAACCAGGGAGAAAGTGTAGTAGGGCAAAATGGGTGTGTGTCTGTGTGTGCGTGCGAGCGTGGGTGTATGTGTGTGTGTGTGTGTGTGTATGTGAAGAAAAAGAACAACCCAGAAAGACAGATACCCAACACATCACAGTCTCCCTGTTTGTCATTAAGCCTGCCCTTCCACTAGGAGGGTCCCCTCTGCAGCAGCAGCCTGGCAATCTGCACCAGAGCTGCAAAGTCCTGTCTTAATGACTTAATAGAGACTCAGAGAATACTTGCTGATGCGACTCCGCTCTGTGGCTTCTCCCTTCCTGCATTTTTATTGAAGCCCCGGGAAGGGAGCCAGGACATTTGATGATGTTTGTTTCTACAGATACTCCACTTCTGTTTTTTCTTCCAGATCAGATTATAGTATGTTGGTGGCAGCAAAAACAGAGTATTGATGACAGAAAATTGCTGGGGAACACACTGGGGCAATAAATACACGTACGATTTTGTCCAGAGGGTAGATTATGTTGCCCCTAGCCCTGGTTGAAGGTGCTTTGTCCTGGGACCCGTGAGTAGGTATGCGCCTGCGTGCCCTCCTTTTCGGGTTTCTGCTTCAGGAGGCCTTTTGTTTAAACTCCAAACTCATTGGAGAATCTTTATCAAAAACACGGAATAACGAGGGAACTCTTCAGCATTTTGCTTCACCAACTTTCCAATATTCTCCTGGGGGCAAGGTAAGCATTTATCACGTTGGCAAAGTGGAGCAGCCGTTCTGGGTCGTAATTTCCTCAACTGTAAAATGAATGTAACATGATTCCCCAACCTATAATGGTTTGACTTAACAATTTTCCAACTTTGTAATGGAGCAAAAGCCATTGCATTCAGTAGAAACCATGCTTCAAATGTTGCATTTTGTTCTTTTCTCAGGCTAGCGATATGTGATAAGATACTATCTAATGACGCTGGGCAGCAAACCACAGGTCTGTCAGCCCTGAGATCATGAGGGGAAACCAGTGATGCTGTGGAAATCTAGAAGGCGTTTTTAAGCACTGATAAGCTAGGATGTTGGGTGGGTTGGATGTGTTCATTGCCTTTTCAGTTTATAATACTTTCAATTTATGATGGGTTTATCAGGATGTAACCCTGTGGCAGATTGAGGAGTAACTGTCTAAAGTGGGAGGTTGGACAAAACCCCTCCATCTAAAGACCAGAGCATGGTGCCTGATACATAGTAGGGGTTCCTTAACTGCAGGTGGCCTTTACAGAGCTACTGTACTATGTCCTAGGAGTCTCTGATAGGCAAGAAGGCCTGCACTATGCTCTGGTTTATCATTCAGACATTTAAGGGCAGGTACAAGGCTTGCCACCCTAAGGAGCCACTCTCAAAGTCTTGATTGATCCCAGTCTGGGGCTAAAAGGCAGGGGGTTCCTGCTTCCTTCACTTTCCTTACTCTCGGTTATCACCATTAGTGGTCTTCTCCATCCTGTCTCCACTCAGTGTCCCACTAGGTCTCAGAAAGACAAATGTTGAAGGAATAGGGATTGAGACAGAGAAGAATGATACGCAATCAAGGAGAAGGAAACAGATGATTCTCAATTCCTTTTACTCCATAAGCTCCTTGACACTTTCTCTCTCTCTCTCTTCCTCCCCCTCCCATCAGATTTTCCTCTTCTTTGTGCCTCACAGTTAGGCTTTCAATGAATGCTGTGGGGGCTGAGGGTATAATTCAGTGATAGAGCACATGTGTGAGGCCCTGGGTTCAGTCCCCAGCAGCTAATAAATAAATGAATGATGTAAAGCAAAAGATTTATGGAGTGTCCTCAATGTTCCTGGCCCTGGCTTGTGCCCCCTGTTCCACTTCTCTCCTCATGAACAAGACATTGCTGCCTTCTTCCTCCTCAGAAGGCCCCTTTTAATCCTTCCTCAATTGCATTATCCTTCCCTAGGGAATCCACCAGTAAGCTAAGGAGGAACCTCAGTATTTTCTGACGACATTTGTAAAACACAGAGCTCCATAATCCCCATTCATCCAGGAGGATTTTTCCACAGCTCTGATTCCTAAGAGGTCAGATGGAGGTGGCAAGTGCAGACTGGCAGTGGCAGAGGCTGACCCTTCCCAGAAGTGGGGTTTCTTATAGACCAATTGGAATCAAAACCAGCGATCCAGGCTGTAGAGAAGGCACCGGGATATGCCCTCAATGTTAAATGGCCGGAGAAACCCTTCATGCCCTTGGTTGAGGTCAGCCCACAAATGGCCCAATTCACTGCAAATCAGGAAGAGCAAACAGGAAGGCCACATATCTTCTTCTCTGCCTTCTAAGTGAGGTTCTTCCAATTCTTTGTGGCAGAAAAGAAGAAGCCCTTTTGTTAGTGACTAAGGCACTTTAAGATAACTTTGTGCGGAGGGGGCATTGCAGCCTGTACAATTAACTTACATTACAGGTGCTTTCTATTTTCAATCACTAAAACTTAACTCCCCCATACTCCTGGCAGCAGAGAAAGCATGATTCAAAAGCAGCTTCTTGGCTGGGGGAAGTGGTGCATGCCTGTAATTCCAGCTACTTGGGAGGCTGAGGCAGGAGGATCACCAGTTTGAGGCCAGCCTCAGCAATTTAGTAAGAGCTTCTCTCAAAATAAAAAAGAGTTAGGGAAGTAGCTCAGTGGTAGAGTCCCCTAGGATCAATTCCCAGTACTGTGATAATAATAATAATAATAATAATAATAAAGGAATAAAAGCTGCTCCTTGGGGTGGAAACAGCTGGGAAGGGAGAGATTGTCCCTGCAAAGAGAAGGAGTTGTTCAGCTATGAAGTCCAGGAATGGGGTGCCCGTGTGCAAAAGGGAAGGGTGATTCTGTGTGTAAGAAAGAACAGAAATAGAGGGTGTGGAGGAGAAGGGAGAGGTCAAAAGGGAACAGGAGAATTGAAGTGGATAAAAGACAAAGATAACAAGAGAGGAGAGAAGCTTAGAACGCTGAATGAGAGAGGAGGTTGCCACACAGCCTGTTACCACCGAGAAGAGAGAGACCTATTCAGGGAGCCTCTGCCGCTTGGCCATTGTGGGATTCCAGAGGGGACTCATTAGGGCCTGTCACATGGGCCTCATTGTCTCCAGACAACAGTTCCTCCAGACAGTCTCACTGTGGTTTGTGCAGCCAGGGCAGCTGTTGGCCTGCAAGTCCTGGGCTCTTGGGGCTGAACAGAGCTGCTTCCCAAGTTGTTTCTGTGGTCACAATGACAGTTCCAGGGGAGAGTACCCTCCAAACTCCTGGTGGATCTGGTGCTAAATTCCAAAGCCTGTCGCCTCCTTGGGGTGGGGGTCTATTAAAACTATCCAGTCCGACTGCTTTTGTTTGTGTGACCGTAGAAACTCTGCACCTCAGAGTGCAGAAATGAAATTGAATTACTTTAATTGAAAGACTTTATGTATAAAAGTGCTGCAAGATTGCCTATGGTGACACAAGACACAGCTCTGTCCCAGAGTGACATATTGTTTTCAGCAGAGAGAAGGGCATCTCTTCATTTTCTGCATGTAACATCCAGTCAGGACCAGTCACTGTGGCATGAAACTGCCACAAGAAGCTTCCTGGGCACCTCAGGATACAGAAGAAAATTGGTGGCTACAGAAGAGGAATGATCACTTGCATTCAAGGTGACAGAGGTCACCTGCACAGAAAGTAGCAGTCACCATTCTTGGAGCATTGCTACACTCTGAGCTTTGGAAAGCACCCGATGTGGTACCTATATTCTCTCATTGAACTGCTTCATTGTCTAGAAGAACAAAGGGAGGTTAAGTAGTTTGTCCAGTTGGAATTCAAATCTTGGGAATCTTTGCGCTAGGAAGCTCCTGTGGAATCATCTCTTTGTTCCCAACTTTACAATTTGGTTTCCCATGGTGATGAGGCTTCCAGTAATCTGCAATGAAAGGAGAAATGTAAAATCATGTAGTGGATTTTTCCACATAACTCTATTTCTTTAAAGGGCTCGCCTTAGTATTGTGAGATTATGTCTCATCTACTTTTTTAGTCCTGAAATGTGCTTTCTTTTTTAGACTGACAGGGCGATATTTTAAAAACACTCTTTTTGGTACTAGAAAGTTAGTCCCTTAAGGACTAGGATTGCAGTTCTTTGGTAGAGAGTTTTATGAGGCTCTCGGTTTGATCCCTAGCTCTGCAGGAAAAAAAAAATTGTCCCCCAAACTTTTAATAAATTGGACTGGTTCAAAATTTAGGAATCATTGATTAAGTCCAACTCTTTCCTAAGGAAGAGCAGAAAACTGAGGCCCAATAAGCTCGAAGGACTTGTCCAAGGTCGCAGGGCAGGTTCAGGAACCTCTGTGGTGCTGCGTCTGGTTTTCACAGTTCCTCATGCGGGGGATTTTGTACAACTGGGCCAGTAGAATGTGGATAAACACTATGGGATTCCTGATAGTAGGATAACCTTCCACTGTTAGATTTCTCTCTCTGGTCAGTCCCTCTTTCCTCATCAGTCACCAGCTCTCTGCATTTCCTCCTTTGCCTAGTCTCCCATGCATGCCACACCTGGTCTTCCCTTATAAACCAGACAATGGCTAGCATTCCCTTTCATGACAGCTAAGCGCTGGCCCCCTGTGCAAAGCCATATCTAAAAGGCAGTGGTCCCCAGGTCTGACCTGCATTAGACGTGCTTTGTGCCTTGAACTGGCTCATAAATTTGGTATTTAACAGGCTTAGCTTTGTGATCACCCGATTTAAATTAAACTTCCTGAGGGAAAAGACCATTTATTCTCTTTGTTCTGTAACTCTCCCCTCCTTTTGGGCCTATTATCTCTAACAATGCAATTGACTTTGCCCAGAGTCCCATAAAGATCAGATGGACTGAACAACATGGCGGCTGGAGCAGGGAGGGGGCCGAGGAGGATGGGAGTAGATGGTGGAGGGAGGGATTCTCGAGGCCAAGTTTGAGAGGGCAGAGTTTCCTCAGCCCTAGCAAACCCCTAAGCTTAAAGAGGTCCCATTTTTCAGCTCTAGGACATGGTTGCTTTGGGAATCATGCAATACTGATACTTCTGGACAAGAAGGACGGAGTTTGAAGCTCTCCTCTGCTGAAGTCAAAGCAGGTAGGGAGTGGGGAAGGTTCCTTCCTAGTCTGGAACCTTCCCAGCTTCCTCCCTCTGGCAGAATACTGAATTGGGGAAGAGATTCATCAAGCCTTCCAGCCCCTAAGCAAAAACAATGATCATATTCCTCTCTCAGCATAGTTACTGTCTGGGAGGTTGGTGCCAGCTTTGTGTTTATTGTCCCAACCCAGGAGGGTGGGGCTCAGACTAAAACAGAGGTTACATTTTGCCTTGGGCGTGTGTACACACACACACACACACACATACACACTGTGTAAGAAAAGAAGAGTACAGATCCCTCCCTGCTCTCTGGCCAGGTTCCTGGCCAGCTTAAAGGACTCACAGCCCATTTGCAGATCAATGAAGACTGAACAGATCATTCAGCTCAAAATGGGCCCATTCAGGCCTTTGTGCTGTGGCCGTGGTATCAACCTTCTCTGCTGAGAGATTCTGCTAGAAGTGGGGTTTACTACCAACACTTGGAATGCCAGTGTTCAGAGAGGGCAGGGGGAGAGAACAGCACTCACTTCTAGAAGGAAGCTTTAGTTGTTTCGCTGTGGAGGAGCCGAAGGGCAGCCAGGGTTTGAAGTCTCCCTCTTCACCCATCAGTGTCTGAATCAAAGAACAGGAAAGAAGTGTCCCTCTGCCACCCCACTCACCAAATAAATCTTCCAGAAGGTTCATTCATTCTGAGTTTAGTACTAAGTGAAGATAATCTAGATTTACAGAAATAAATTTATTTATCTTTTCATTCTTATAGTCAAATGTCCATTAGGCAAAGAGATGGGAGTGGATGTTGGAATTGGGCAGTCATTGGCTCACATTCAAAAATTAAGGAATTTGGTTAACTCGGGCAGTTGTCTAGTCTCTTTGAGTCTCAGCTTCCACATCTGGAAAATGGGGACAAAGAATAATCTCACAACTGCAAGCGATTAAATAAAGAGCATGTTAAGACTTGGTGCTTTGCAGATTCTCAAATTGCTGTTCCTTTCTTCTTCTAGCTTCCTAACTTCCTTCAGAAACTTCTGCAAGGGAACTTGGACTTTTGAAAAGGGGAAAAGTGAAAAGTTCATTCTCTTATTTCAAAATCTGTATAAGTTCCTATCACTGTGTCCTGTACCTGGGCAGCTGAATGAATGCTAACATCATTAGAAATCATTCATTCCCCCACTTCCCACCACTCCAAGCTGCTCATTTGGCGGTTTAGCATGGAAGAAAGAAGAGAGAATCAGAATTCAGAAGACAGACTGTTTCTGGCCTATCACTTACTAGTCACCTAATATAAGGCCTGTGAGCCTCAGCCCTTATTTTAAAAATTGGAGTAGTAGCCAAATGCAGTGGTGCCTACCTGTAATCCCAGATACTTGGGAGGCTGAGGCAGGAGGATTACAAATTTGAGACCATCCTTAATAATTTAGTGAGTCCTGTCTCAAAATAAAAAATAAAAAGGCCTAGGTGTGTAGTTCAGTGGTAGACCACTCTGGGCTTTAATCCCTGGTACCACAAAATGAATAAATACAGTGAAATAACAAATGAAAATAAAAATAAAACAAATAATAACTAAAAAAACAGGGGTAGTTTCTGAAGTATGAGTTTTCAGTGTGAAAGCCTGTGTGAGTATCAGGCACGCCTGTGATCCCAGCTATTTAAGAGGTTAAGGTGGGAGGATCACAAGTTCAAAACCAGCCTCAGCAAGTTATTGAGGACCAATGTAACTTAGTGAGACCCTGTCTCAAAATAAAAAATAAAAAGGTTTGGGGATGTGGCTCAGTGGTAAAGAACCTCAGGGTTCAGTTCCCAGTACCAAAAAAAATTTTTTTTTTAATAAACAAATGAAGGCCTTGTGTGGCTGCAGCTTTCTCCCTGTATTTGTCAGCTTGTGCTGCTGTAACAAAATATACAAACTGGGGGATTAAACAATGGACACCTATTGTCCCAGTTCTAGAGTCTAGAAGTCCAAGATTGAAGTGCTGGCAGAGTTGAATTCTTCTGGGGTCTCTCTCTTGGGCTTTCAGAAGGATGTGTTCTTGTTGTGTACTTAACTTGGTTGTCCCTAGGTCTGTGTTGTCAGTGTCCTAATATCTTATTATAAGGACACGAGTCAGATTGGATTAGGCCCACCCTAAGGACCTCACTTACTTTCATTACTTCTTTAAAGACCTTGTCTACAATTATGGCTACATTTTGAGGCATTGCGGGTTAGGACTTCAACATAATAATTTTGGTGAACACATTTTAGCCCAAATCACTCACCAATGTGTTAGCAATTTTATGAATTATGACATTGTTCAGAGAGGGATTTTTGGAGGGTCCTTTTGTCTGTGAGAAAACATACATTGCTGGCCCACTGTAATAGATAAATATTTTGGATAGGTAACATGTTCACATGGTTCAAAATTCAATGGGCCATTACCCCTCAAGGGCCCCTGTGTTAAAAGTTTGGTCCTTAGGGCAGCACTATTAGGATATGGTAGAACAGGGCTGGGGATACAGCTCAGTTGGTAGAGTGCTTGCCTTGCAGGCACAAGGCCCTGGGTTCAATTCTTAGCACCACAAAAAAAAAAAAAAAAAAAAAAAGGTAGAACATTTGAGAGATGGGATCTTATAGGAGGTCTTTAGGAGCATGTCCTTAAGAGGGGATCGTGAAACTCTTGTTCCCTTCATTTTCCTTTGATTTCTAGCCTTGAGGTCAGTGGTTTTGCTCTGCCATGTATTTCTGCCATGATATGCTGCCTTGACCTAGGGCCAAACCAATGAGGCCAACTGATCATCAACTGGGACCTCTAAAACTATGCACCAAAATCAGCCTTTTCTTTTTAGAGTTAATTGTCTCAGGCTTTTTGTTATAGTGATGGAAAGCTGACTACCACAGTCATGGAAGAGGAAACATGAATGCCCATTAAACACAAGAGGCTTTCAGTGTTACCAGGAATCAAAGCAATGTAAATTAAACTCACAATATCATGCATTTTATACCCACTGAATTGGCAAAAAATTGAAAGTTTGTTAATATCAAACATTGTGAGAATGTGAAGGGACAAAAACTTTCATGCTGCTGGTTCAACTACATTCAAGCCATTTGGCAAATGGTCACAGAATAGCCAGTTTCTTAATCCATGTCTACCAGCTGGTCTGGAAGTTCCACCGCCAGGAGCAAACCCTGGAGAACTTTTGCACCTGTGCACCAAGGTGTGGGCATAAGGAAGTCCACAGTAGCCAAGATGGGAGGTAACCAAATTTTACTGCCAAGAAAGTGGATCAATAAAGTGGGTATATTCACTCAGGGTTGGTAACAATGAAACTACACAAGTTGAAGTTGACAGTGTAAATTAGAACCACAGTGAGAGAAACCAGCTAGTCATAGAAAAGTGCTCATGGCTCAAAGCAAGTAAAATGAAATGACATGTTGAACAGAGATACATTCATGTGTGATAAACTCTACAGGCAAGCCAGGGAAACAGGAAAATAAGACTAGGCTGGTATTTCTCTCTGTGGAATCGAGGAGGGCTGCTGGAAGATTCAACACCATTGGTAATGTTCTATTTCCTAAGATGGATGGATTAATGCTTCCAGAGAGCAGAAGTACTTATTATGTTTCAATATATATATATTCATGTCATATAGTTTTTTGTATAATTCATTATAAAAACATTTTAAAAGTTGAAAATGTTCGTAGTGAAAATCTTTCTCCAAAGGCAAATAATATATTCAGAATTTTTCTTCTTAACATCCCTGCTGAGTCCCTCTTTCCTTTTGCATTATAAATTAGTGCATTATAATTATACATAATAGGTGGGTTCATTATGACAGAATCATGCATGTATGGGATTTTTTTTGAGGGGGTATTGGGGGTTTGAACCCAGGGTTGCTTAACCACTGAGTCACCTCCCCAGCCCTTTTAATTTTTTTTATTTTGAGACAATGTCTCACTAAGTTGCTCAGGATCTCTCTAAGTTGCTAAGGTTGGCCTCCAACTTCTCCTGCCTCAGCCTCCTGAGTCACTGGAATTACAAATGTTCACCACAGTATCCAGACATATGTGGAGTTTAATTTATTCCATTTTAGTCCCTGGTGTTCCCTCTTTCCCTCTCCTCCTTCCTCCCCCAATTCCCCTTCTTCTATTCTATTGTTCTTCCTTTCTCTTATTTATTTAGGTACTGAGGATTGAACCCAGAGGCACTTTACCACCGAGCTACAGCCTCAGCTACAGGGTAATCCTCCTGCCTCAGCCTCCAGAGACACCAGGATTTCAAGCATGTCCATGGTAACCAAGTATTTATTAATTTTTATTTGGTGCTTTGTAGATATACATAAAGGTAGAAT
Organism: Marmota marmota marmota; assembly: GCF_001458135.2. Taxonomy (NCBI): domain Eukaryota; kingdom Metazoa; phylum Chordata; class Mammalia; order Rodentia; family Sciuridae; genus Marmota; species Marmota marmota. The sequence continues at coordinate 7,925,437 of NW_026000223.1, forward strand.
TTGCTGTGATATACATATATATATATATATGTATATATATACACACACACACACAACATAATTTTGTCAAATTTTCATTCCACATTTCCTCACTTTTCCCATCTCTCCTTTCTCCCTCTCAATCTCCTTTCCTGTGCTGATCTTTCCTATATCTTTTTTTAAATTTTTTTTCAGTTGTAGTTGGACACAATACCTTTATTTATTTTTATGTGGTGCTGAGGATTGAACCCAGGGCCTCGCACGTGCTAGGTGAGCACTCTACTGCTGAGCCACAACCCCAGCCCCCTTTCCTATATCTTTATGATATCTGACCTCCCCCAACCCTCTTCCCCTTACTTTGCTCTCGATTCTACAAATGAGAGAAAACATGTGACCCTTGGCCCTTGATTTTCTGAATCTGGCTTATTTCACTTAGCATGATGTTTTCTTTTCTTTTTTTAATTAAAAAAAATTTTTAGATGTTGATGGACCTTTATTTTACTCATTTATTTGTATGTGATGCTGAGAATCGAACCCAGTGCCTCACGCATTAGGCAAGTGCTCTACCACTGAGCCACAACTTCATCCCTAGCATGATGTTTTCTAGTTCCATTTATTTACCAGTTTACCAGTACACATCATAATTTCATTCTTTTTTATGGCTGAGTGAACTTGATTTTATATATGCCACATTTTCTTAATCCATTCATCTATTGATGGGCACCTGGTTCCAGCCCTTTTGAATTTTTTTTAAAAAATATTTATTTATTTATGTATCTTTAGTTTTAGGTGGATACATTAGCTTGTTTTTATGTGGTGCCAAGGATCGAACCCAGTGCCTCATGCATGCTAGGCGTGCACTCTACCACTGAGCCACCACTCCAGCCCCAGCCCTTTTGAATTGTATGTGGCTTTGAGTTTCCAATACTCCTGCTTTAGTCTCCTGAGTAAGCAGGGATCATAAGCTATGCCACAGCATTAAGTAACACTATTAAGAGATGATAAAAGGTCAGGGTTAATAGAAATTCTGAGGAAGGAAAAATGGACTTGTCTATCTAGTAGTTTGGATTTTACTCATGGGTAAAGAGGCTCTGGAGAGCAGGGATTTGGTTAGGTAGCTGAAGATGATGAGATATACATTTAGATTTATTTAGATTTAGACCCATTGAAAACCCAGGGGATGGCAGTCCAGTCATCTCCTGATTGAGTCAACAAAAGGGCAGAGGCAAGTGATTCTCTTTTCTTGATAATGAGATCCCCTGAGTTATAAGTGTCTCAGACAAATGACACAGATGTGAATAAGTAAAAAGGGGGCATGATCATGACCAAGTCAAAGCAGGAGGCGAATACATCAAGAGACAATAAGGTATTAACATCAAATACATGTCAAGTGCATGTTGGAGTCTGGACAGCTTGGAGAGTAGGCAAAGCCAGGAAGGGCTGGGCGCTTGCACAGAAACCAGGAGAGGTCCACAGCTCGCTGGGTGTGGATCTAAAGCTAAGTGCCCTTCAAGGTGGAAGGTGGGTGAGCGATACCCAGCAAAGGCTGAAGTTCAGATAGGGCCAACTCACGGAAGCTGCCAGAAGCTAGCTGATCTGGGAAGACTTCCCAGAGGAGATGGACTTTCAGAGCAGCTTGTGTGAGGGAGAGGAACAGGTTGGTGAACAGACTGAGGGCGGGAGTTTCAGGCAAGCAGCTGATCCACGCTGGCAAAATTCCAAAGGAACGCTTGGTTATCGTCTTTCTGTTGTGTCTTTCACTCTTTTGTATTTCCTTAAAGATGCCTTGATCTGGCATGGGTGTTCGGGTATAAAATCAACTGTGAGGGGAGTGGGTGGGTGTTAAAATGCAAATGAAGGCTGCCAGGTTCTTGGTGTCAGAGGTGAGAGGAAGGTGTTCCATGCCAAAGAAACCAGCCCTGGCAGAAAGAGAAACCATGCAGCATGGGACAACAGAGGTCCGGGTCATTGCCCCAGCTCTGATCCTAGCTTGTTCTGGGACCTACAGGAGATCAGAGTCACCTGCTCTAGCTTTTTTTTAAGGACAGTGTTGGGCTAAAGGACCTCTATGATTCTTCCTAATCTAAACAACTCAGTCATTGATAGCCTAAAGAAATGGAGTCTCTCGATTCAATGGAACTGAACAGCCTTGAGGCTGCACAATGTAAACAGTCATTTATAGTCCAGCCTGCTGAAGCACTTTACCCAGATCTGTCTCATGTATCGTTTTATCTGCATCTCATAATAACCCATGAGGCAGGCGTGCTATTAGCCTCATTTTACAAATGGAGAAATGGACAGGCAGTCTAATTTATTAAAGGTCTCTGAGCTGAGCACAACAGTGGGTAAGCTGGGTATTCCCCATGGTGCACTCTATCTGCCCACTCCCACTTGGATGCTGAGTGAAATTCTGCGTGTACCCATTACTGACTATGGAGCCATGATGCCAGGTTTACTCTCAACCTCAAGGTCATTCTGTGACTCTTCTACCTACGTCTCCTCTCCAACCTAGGTCTCCTCTCCACTGGCAGCGCATGTCTCTCCACCTTTCCCCACCTGGCATACCCTTGCTCACTTCAGCTGGGTCAAAGTGCTCTCTCTCTCTCTCTCTCTCTCTCTCTCTCTCTGTTTTCCTGTGCTGGGAATGGAACCCAGGTCCTTGCATATGCTAGGCAAATGCTCTACCACTGAGGTACATCTCATCCCTGGGCACACTCTTTAATCACATAGATGTGGGTGAGCTGGCACACAGATTCCAGAGGACCAATCCTTGGGGCTCTTGCAGTGGCATAGGCCGCCTAGGCTTTGGTGTGAGGGGAGTGTCCTTGCTTTTCTCTCAGCCTGGCTTCCTGTCTAGACATCTCGAATGGTCCACTGGATTTAGCGTGCTGAGTCTGCCTGCCAGCTCTGTCAAGCCCACACAGTTCAGTGCCCAGCGACTGCCTCCCTCTCAAGTTCTAGAAGGAGGGGCTGGCCAAGGAGGATGGAGACTAGGAAATTGTATAATGAAGGGACCCAGGGGAGTATACAGATGACAACACCCTGAGAGGCGGCTAAGCGTCCAAGAAGCCTGCCCTTTTCAGAACTCACACAGGCACTCCCTCTCTCCTCCCCACACCTGGGAGGATGGGTTGTCAAGGCAACTTCTCGAAGGCTTCAATATCCACAGTCCCATCAGTCCCCATGGGCTTACTGAAGCCAGCTATAGAGGAAGGAGGCTGTCCCTTCCATTGCTGTAAAGAGATGTGAGTAGAGACTAATCCTCTGGGAAATCTAATCCCAAAACAAGACTCTCTCTCTCTCTCTCACCCAACCTCCTTGGAGGCTGACCTTTCTATAAGAGGTAAAGCTGAGAGAAACACCAGGCCCAGCACTGCTGGAGTCAGGATGCCAGGGCTTATTTTCTGAACAGCCCACACACTCCCCGACAAAGCAATTTTCTCCACTTGTCCTGGCTCCTCAGTTGCCCTAGACACAGTGTCTTCATGATGGAAGGAAGTGGAGCTGCTTCCCCCTCTTACCTACCCAGGGGAAAGAAGTGGTTTCAGCTCTGTGCGTCCTACTGTAGTTCCAAATGGCTTGACATCAAGTTTAGAAAAACATCAGACAAATCCCAGTTGAGGGATGTTCTGCAAAATACTGTTCAGCCGTGCTGCAGTGGTCCACACCTCTAGTCCCAGCTACTCAGGAGGCTCAGGCAGGAAGATTGCATGAGCCTAGGAGTTTGAGGTCAGTCTGAGTAACATAAGGAGACCCTGTCTGAACAAAAACAAAAACAAAAAACCCAATAGTTGGCCTTCCCCATCTGTGGGTTCTGCATCAGTAGATTTAACCAACTGCGGATTGGATGGTGTGCCACATAGTCAGGCCTAAAATGGTTGTATCTGTACTGAACAGATACAAAATTTATTGTCATTGTTCACTAAATAACAAAGTATAAGTGACTGTTTACAAAAAATTTACAATGTATTAGGTATTAATAATCTAGAGATGATTCAAAGTGTACATACAGATGGGCTGGGTATGGTGGCATACTTCTGTAATCTTGGGGACTCTGGGGAGCTGAGGCAAGAGGACTGCAAGTTTGAGGCCAGCCCCAGCAACTTAGTCAGATCCTATCTCAAAATAAAATTTAAAAATGGGCGGGGATGTAGCTCAGTGGTAGACCATCCCTGGGTTCAGTTCCCAGTAAGCAAAAAAGAAAAAAAAATTAAAGTGTACAGGAGGATATGCATAGGTTCTATGCAAATATGAGGCCAAATGTGCAAATGGAAGGATCTTGAGCATCTGTGGATTTTAGTAAACTCAGAGGGTCCTAGACCAACCCCTCAAAGATAACGGGGAACATCTATACCTGACTGAGACTTCTTAAAGTTGGAGGCTTAAAGCTGCCAAGGTCATTAAAAACAAGGAAAGTTGGAGAAACTGTTGGCCAAGAGGAGCCCAAGGAGCATGTCCAGCATGCGGTTAGAATTCTCTTGCCAACACTAGTTATAACTAGTGATAACCAACACTGGCAGAATGCCTTTTCTGTTTCAAAGCACGAGTTTTTTTTTTTAATAAAGTTTTTCTTTTAGGATCATTTTATATTTTTGGGAAAACTGCAAAAATAGTATAGAGAGTTCCCATATATGTATTGTAACCCAGTTTCCCTTATTATTAACATCTCACATTAGAATGGTACATTTGTTATAATTAATCAGTGTTAACACAATATTATAGCCCATACTTCATTCAGATTTCATTTTTGTTTGTTTGTTTGTGGTGCCTGAGATCAAACCCAGAGCCTCACCAATGCCAGGGAAGTGCTCTACCACAGAGATACACTCTAGCCTCAGAGTTTTACATTTTTTACTTAGTCTTTTGTTGTTGTTGTTGTTTAAGATCCCATTAATGATGTCACATTGCAATTAGTTATCATGTCTTTTTTTGGGGGGGGTTACTAGGGATTGAACTCAGGGGCATTCGACCACTGAGCCACATCCCTGGCCCTGTTTTGTATTTTATTTAGAGACAGGGTCTCACTGAGTTACTTAGTACCTCATCATTGCTGAGGCTGGCTTTGAACTTGTGAACCTCCTGCATCAGCCTCCTGAGCTGCTGGGATTATAGGCGTGTGCCACCTTGTTAGGCTTCTCTTGGCTGTGACAGTTTCTCAGGCTTTCCTTGTTTTCAATGACTTTGATGGTTTTGAAGAGTATTGATCAAGTATTTTTTAGGAAATGTTTTCTGTTCTATGGGTTTTTGATTGTTTTAGCAGTACTGGGGATTGTCTTGAGCATGCTAGACAAGCATACTACCATTTATCGACATCCCTAGCCCCTTATATTGGGGAAGAGGAGGAGCAGCTGGGAATGGAACCTAGGGTCTTGAACATGCTAGGCAAGTGGTCTATCATTGAGCTATGCCTCTAGCTCACTGATGAAAAAACTGTAGATTGTCCTTCAACTGGGATTTCTCTGATGTTTTTCTCATGATCAGCCTGGAGTTTTGGGTCTGGGGAGGATGACCACAGATGGTCTTCAGTGTTGACCTTGATCACTTGGCTGAGAAATAGTGTTTGTCAGGATTCCCCACTGTCAATTTTCTTCAAAGTACAATTTTAACATATGATTTGCTTTCATCTCATTGAATCACCTTTGGGACTTTGCATAGCCACTTATTATCTGTAGCTGGCTGCCTTTTAGTTTGTTTGTTTGTTTCTGGTTCTGGGGATTGAATCCAAGGGTGCTTTACCACTAAGCTATATCATCAGTCTTTTTTTATTTTTTATTTTGAGACAGGCTTCTCTTGGCTGGGACAGTTTCTTGCTAAGTTGCTGGGGTTGGCTTCAAACTTGTGATCCTCCTGCCTCAGCCTCCTGAGCCCCTGGGATTATAGGCATGTGCCATTGTACCTGGCCCCGACTGTAAAAGGAACACACAGAACAACATATCAAGTCCTAGTTATAAGATTCTGAATTGTACTCTATTATTATGACACTTTGACCTTCAGGGTAAAGGTGGTAGCAAAGGGCTGCCCTGGGTAGTGTTCCCACCTTCCCTAGAAATGCCAGATTCACAAAGCTGAGAGTGAGCTGGATGTGGGCTCTCACTTTTTCTAGGATATAGAAGGTTTTTACAAGTTCCCCCCAGTAGGCAAGCAAGCAAGCAAACAAACCAGGAGATGATGAATGAATGAACAAGATAAAAAACTGATTGAGGACAAACTAGTGCCTAGTTCTGGGCTAAGCATTAGCAGGGATAAAGAGGTACAAGCCATGACAAATCAAATTTAATGTGGGAGGTCAGATGTGAGCCAGTGAACAGTGAAAGAAGACATTCACCCTGTTTTATCAAGCCCATCTTGAATACCACCTCCTCCATGAAGCGGTTTCTTATTGTCCTATCTGGAAGTTGTCTCTGAGTCCTTAAGGCACTCTATGTTAAGAAACTACATTTGCCTCACTAAGATTGCTGGTGTGACATCTTGTGTATATGACTTGCTCTGGCAGATAGGGATTCTGTTATTTCTTTCAGGAAATAATCATGAAAACTCACTATGCTCTGACTTGGTCCAAGTCTGAGATCATAAGAAATTAATGTCTTATAAGTAACAAATATGCTAGGCTCCAAGAAGGAGTATCTTGGTGACTTCCTGCAGGAGGTGAGTCTGGAAGTATGGTTGAATTATAGATGGAGGCCTTTCTCCTTACAGATGAGGCAAAAAGTGAGTTCCAGGCTGGGCCTCTGCCTCAGTGCAGCTTAGGGGCCAGACCCTTAACTCCCAGCTCCTCAAGTCTGGCTCTTCACACCTTCTGTAATCTTACTTGATGTCTTAGCTCACACTAGTCTCTCTACCTGGAGTGTCCTTTCCTTCTCCTTCCATGATCACTCCAGCCTGCAGTGACTGTCTTTTTCTGACTGCCCCAGCTAGCACTTAAGGTTTGAAAGCCCTCATTTGGCAGACTATTCGCTGCTCTGCATTGTGAATTATCTCTTGTGAACTGGCCTGCTGTCCTTCCTGGCAAGCAGGCCTGGGTCTCATTCTTCCCTAGCTCACCACTGGCCCATAGTAGGTGCTCAGTCAACAGTGGCTGATGAGTTAGTGGTTCCCCAGACTCTTGAGAGTGGAAGCTTTTCTTTCTTACTGGCAGTGTATCAATCTCCAATGCCTAATTGATTCTTCCTGTTGGGTTTCTTTTCTCTTATTGCCCAACCCTTCTTCCATTGATGAAAAGATATTGCGGAAGGGAACATGACTCCCACTTCCCTGATCACTGCTCCCATGGAACTTGTCTATCAATGATCCAAAACACCCACAGAGTCTGTATCCTAGCGACTCTGGAAAGTTGCATCCTCAGCCTTTCATGAATGAAGAAAAGCTCCTGTCTGTAACCTCTGAGATAATACTGGTACATGAGAACACATGAGTGCACCTGCGTGAATGAATGTGTGTGTGTGTGTGTGTGTGTGATATGGATTGTGTGTTGTGTTCATGTGATTGGGGGTGTAAATTATAGGACTCTGTGTGTACTATGTGAATGTGGGTATATGGTTGTATGTGTTGCCATGTTGCATGTGTTTGGAGTATTTAAGTGTATGTGTGTGTGGTGTGTGTATGCATGTATGAGCATGGGGTGGTATGTGTGAGGGTATGTGTGTGCATTATATGTATGTAAGTGAAGGGGTGCATGCATGCGTGAGTCTGGGTGTGTGAATGAGTTGTATGTGTATCTGTGCATGAGTAGAGAGCTCATGTAGGGGCATAAAGTTATGGCTGCAAATGTACAAGTGTGTACATGCACATGTGGGAGAGAGGAAAAGTGTTCCAGAGTGATTCTGTTAGAAGACACAGGACTGTCTCCTGGCCCTCCCCAACTGCTACCTGGGCGGTTGTGATAGCTTTCCCTTCCTCTTCCCCTCCCAGTCCAAACCCCTCCTTCCCATCAACAAGGGGCCCTCCATGCTCCATAGGCACTGGGGCATATTACTGAGAGGTCAAGTTGCTCCAGCTCCCAACCAACCAGTTCATTCCCCTCCTTCCCACTTTGGTTCTGTGCTCTATGCCAAGGGAAGCACAACTTCTGAGAATGCCGGAAAGTGGTTTCCCATTCCATCCAGGCCACGATCCAATATTTTGGAGTCCCCTAGACCCCATGGCTCTAGGAGATGAGTTTGGCAGCAGATACCAAATGACAAGAAACTGCTGACACAGGCGCGGGGTTGTGCAGGCCCTGCCGAGGTGATGGATGATGAGTTCCCAAGTGTAATTGAATGGAAAGTCCATGCATAATACATCTTTATGGGAGCAAATTCCAATTTGCATCCCATTAGGTCGCTGAAGTCCCGGAGGCCCTGCAATGCGGCTCAAACCTTCCTTCAGAAGGAACCCAGACCTGGGAGGTGCCTGTGCTGGCAGGGGTGGGACTCCTGTGGCACTGCCCGTCCCCAGGACAGAACCTATCCCAGCCACGTGCTGGACCATGCTCTCCCACACGCTGTCCCTCTGTGCCCTCTCAGGAGCCCCAGGCTTGACTCTGGGTTGGCTCTTGTCATGTTCTCTGTCTCCAAAGGTTCTTCACAAGCAAGATCAAAAGACAGCCCTGACTTCCTAGGGATGCTCTAATTTATATTCACTGCCTCACTCTAGGTCAAGAACAGGGAGGAGAATAATATGTGCTTCAGTTTCCAAAGATGTAAATAGAGCCTGTAAAGCAGAGGGGCCCCTCCTGGCAAGAACAGACTACTGTAGGACAGTGCATAGGTCTGATGGGGTCACAGAGTTGCTGAGCTAGGACTTCAAATGGGCCCATTCCCTGCTCTGCCATTCAATGCACCACCCACACTATGCACATAACCTCTCCTAGCCTTAGTTTCCTGATCTGTGCAGGAGATAATGTCACCTGCCCTTCAGAGCCTTGGTATGGGAAAGTGTGTAGGAGACGTTACAAGGCTGCAGAGCTGTGGTGGGCACTCTCCAGACCCCATATGTGGTGGGTGGGGGGAGATGGGTTTGGGCCTGACTCTGCATTTAGGGTTCTGAAGGGGAAGGGAAGATGGAACATAGCCCCTGATCCTGGAGCCCAGGAGACTGTCTTCTGATTCCTCCTCCTTCCATCAGGCTTCAGGCTTCCTCTGCAGGCTGCAGGACCGGTTAGATGCATGGCAGTCAGTGCTGGAGAAGTGGGGGCTTAATCTGAGAGTGTAGCTTGGTTTTCTTTTCAGGGCCAGAGCAAGTCTGGGGGAGGAGGAGCCTGAGCAGGGGTCAGTACAGTTAAACTGGAGCTCTTGATATTTTAAGAGCAGAAAAGAATTCTGGAAAAACTGGGAGAGGAGCCAGGGGCGGGGGTGGGTGGAATGAGATCTGGTCAAGGAGAGCCCGCTGCAGGAGGGGCCAAGCTCTCTCTGTTGCTGTAGAGCAGAGTGGGCAACTCTCCCTGACAGTGATCTGGGGACTGTGGCTATTCCTCCCCTAGTCCTCTGAAAAATGCATCAGAGGGTCAAACCACTGCCTACACCCCTTGCTATCCAAAGAGTTCTCCCTGGTTTTCTTTCTAGGGCAAGGAAGGGTGCTAGGGATTGAAACCAGGGCCTTGTTCATGCAAGGAAAGTGTTATATCACAACACCCCAGCCCTCCCTCTGGGACTAGAATATGCTTGTAGGAACAGGGGTCTCTGTGCCTTAGGACCAAACCTTTCTGTGAGCACTACCCAGTTCCTACTTGGCTGTCTGCCCTGCTGGCCACTGGCCTTTCCTCTAGTGCTCTACAGTCACCACTGACCTGACCAAAGGCTCCCAACAGGCCTCAGCATTTTTATGGGGCCCTCCCTCCCCATAGGAGGGTTGATTGGCACTCAGACCCATCAATTACCCTCTGCAGTTCATGGACAGGCCCAGAACTGTGTTCAGGCGAGTCAGCCTAGGGCAGAAGCGTCCTGGCTGGATGTGCGTGCATGCGTGCCTTTGGTGATGTGGCAGTGTGGAAGGGAGGGTACCTCCTCTCTCAGGCCTCAGATTTATACTGATTGAAGATTTTACATGGTGATAAGTGAAGTGGAGGTTTTACAATTTAGGGTCACCCAGGGCCCCAAACATTTTTCAGTTATTCTTCTCAATGATTGGGGGAACAAAGTGTAGGGTATCCTTTGGATAATGCACCCTGTAGGTAGGAATCTGTAGGTAGGAATCCACAAGGGGATGGATGTCCCAGCGTAGCTACGGTGGTTCATGGACCAGGCCATAAATACAGGCCTCAAGTTGCTGAATGATTTCAGTTAGTAAAAGGCCCAGCTGCACTTTAGTTTTCTCTCTTATAAAATGATACTTCAAGTCCCACATTTTTCTTGGGATAGTAAAATGGGAGAAAAGAAACAAAAGCGTAAGTGTAATTAAAGGTGCAATAGTGCTTTTTTCTTTTTCTTTTTTGATGCTGGGGTTGGACCCAGGGTCTCACACGTGCTAATGAGCACGTGCTTTACCAAGGCCCCAGGTCCATCCCTTAGTACTTTGAAAGTACTATATACACTATAAAACTTTAAGGCACAATATTATTGTATAACTTATTATAACAGTCCCCATCATACTAGCCAACAATGTGAAAATAATCTATTGGTGGGACCAGGATGAATATGGCAATTATTGAGATGTCCTGCCTTTTGAATTGATGCAAAAGTGTGCTAGGCCCTGATATCTGAGAGATGATCCATGAGATGAGATGAGATGGAAGCTTCTCCAGCTTCCAGAGGGATAGCAGATTTTACTACAATACTTTCTCAGGTTCCATGGTTAACTCTAGAGCTGTCCTGCCAGGGCATGCTTTGTTTTGTTGTTTTAAATAGGTGGGTGATGTTTCTGCCAGGACTTCTGTGCCTCTGTCAATGGCCTCCATAGTAATTATTTGTCTCCAACAGACACACTGTTTGCTCAGTTGGATGGGATTTGTTGATCTGCTGTCACAGCTCAATCCTAGGACATTTTGTGGTGATTATTTTCCAAAGCATTCTTCAGTTTGTGCTATCATGTTGCACCAATCCATTTATCAGCCCACATGTGAGGGCTAACTACTGCCGTGTAATCATTATATACCTGTTTGCATGATCCATGGCAGACAGGGTGGCATGTCCTCCAATTACACCTTCAATCATTTCATCGGTTGGTTGTTATTGAGCAAATTTTCATTTCTTATGAGCCTGCCATAATGTGTAGCTGTGAATATATGATCCTGGATCCACCAAATAAATATTCAGTCTTGGCCAAACACCTCACTTTCTTTCTGTTATAGGTTAAACATTGCTTTATCCAGTGCTGGGGCTGGGGCTCAGTGATAGAGTGCTTCCCTCATATACATGAGGCACTGGGTTCAATCCTCAGCACCACATAAAAATAAATAAAATAAAGATATTGTGTTCATCTACAACTAAAAAAATATTTTAAAAAACCCCGAACATTGCTTTATCCATATAATTTTATCTAAGCTGCTTCAATAGGTATCTGCAGGGCTTTTAGTTGTCCTGTTTGCATTTGGTCTCCCCTTTGCCACTGCCCCCGCCCCAGTAGCTTTTCTAACAGTTTCGGCTGTTTAGTTTTCAGGTTTTAATGCAAAACTGCTATAATTTTCACAGACCAACTAGGTTGCTATGATACTCACCAAAGACTTGCCTCATTTTGCAGTCATGAATTGGTCTCTGTTGTCAATGTGAATTACTTCCTTTCCACCTGAGAAGAGGGAGGCTTTTAATAAGAGCATTTCCATAGATAGTTGCTGATTAACGCTTTGATGTTCTATATAATGTCTGCTGTCAGACCGTTTTATAATACTGTGAATACGTTAGAACAGAAGCAACAAATGGCAATATTTGCCTACATCTCATTGCCTGTGTTAAGGCAGCTTAATCTTAATTTTTTTTCTCTATGGGACTAGACGTTTTCATTAGCATTTCTATATTATCTTGTGGGGGCAGGTATTGAGGATTGAACCCAAGATCTCATGCACTGAGCTACATACGCAGCCCGTTGTTCATTTATAATCTTGAGACAGGGTCTTGTTACGTTGCCCAGGTTGGCCTCGAACTTGTGACCCTCCAGCCTCAGCATCCTAAGTAACAGGGATTATAGGTGTGCACCACTATGCCTGGCTTATTTTTTATTGTATTCATCTTGACGGTATCTACTGAGTGAAAGGAGTATGGGGATATAAGTAAATAGAGGCTCAGCTGTTCTCCCCACATCTGCTAGGACAAACAGACAGGACACTGTCGAAATCTACCAGCTTTCATATATATATATATATGAAAGTGCTTTATCTTACTCAGCTTTGAAGGTCTAGCTTTAAAAAACAAACAAAACAAACAAAAAAACAAACCCCAAATTCCTTTAGAGAGGAGGGACTGGTGGGGACTGGCAACCCATTTATAGGCAATCCAAAACGTTGGAAGTCTTTTTGCAACTAAACATTCACCTTTTCCCCCAATAAAAGCTTCCAGTTTCTTATGATTCATGTTTGAAAGTTTCTCCTTATACTAAATTTGCAATCGTTAAAAAGAGTGATTCTCTTTGGAGTAGGGTAGGGTGGGGGGAATATGTCCGATTGGGAGGGTGCTAGGCAGTTTGATAGAGGTTTTTCCTATATTATACTGCAATTTGATATTGATAAAATTAAAAAATAAAGAATTTACTGCTTTCAATGTGCAAATCAGAGAGAGTCAAATATCCACTGGGGTGGGGGGAGAGATGTAGATTCCCTATCAGTTATTCTCAGGGGTGAGGGAGGAGCACACAATTTTATCACAAGTTGTTCTTTCACAATTTGGTTCAGTTTACATTTCTTCTTGGCAGCATCCATCTGTGCCAGGGAGCGTGGAGACCTGGCTGCCCTGCAGGTATACCTAATGGATTTGGAACCTAACCATCTTCTGGAGGACCTGAGAAGGCTGGGGAGCTAGCCCATTCCCGGATCTCTGTTGCATTGCTTGACTTGGCAAAATAGAGCTTCTCACCACACCCTGTCTCTCAGGACGGGAAAAGCCACGGGAGGATGGGTCCCCAGTTTCTTGGTTCTCCAAGGCAGAGGCAGTTTGATTTAGCGAGTAGGCAATAGCACAGTGAGACAAGGAAAGAAAAAAAAAAAAGGGCAGGGGTGGGGGGACTTTGAAAAACAAACAAACAAAAACCCTGAACAAGGACAGGATTCCTTTGGAGAGGAGGGGCTGGCGGGGAATTGCAACCTTACCCCCTGGGACTCCAGCTCAGAAGCCCAGCCGGGCAGTTCAGTGAACCCGTTAGTAACATGAACTTGGTTGCTGTATTTCTCAGCCGGAGCTCATGCATTATTTACCTGGCGTAAGTGAACCTGCCTCTTCCACTGTTGCTGGGGAAACCACTTTGATTTATCGAGTTCTCTTATACTCTCCAACAAAAATGCCCCAGAGTGGGAGAGAGGGAGGGAGGGAGGCAATCCTGGGTCCCAGGGGCTCAGGGTATGGATCAATAAAGGGGAGTCCCTACATCCCCCTGGGGAGAGCTCATCAGGAAGGAATGTAGATATCAGCACTGGAAGCCCCAAGGTTGTCATTTTCTGCTTCTCTGAGCCTTCCCCTCTCTGCTGCACACCTTTAGAAAGAAGGAGGAATATAGAGCAAATACTTAGGAGAAAGGTGTGTCTTTTCTGAGATCCTGTAGAGGCCACTTGCTGGTCTCATACTGACTGCTTTCAGAGATACGCATCAGTCTGTGCTGGGCAGGGGAGAGGGGGAGTCAAGTTTCCCCAGAGGCTGTTTCCCAGGTGAATCAGCCCTGGGAAGCCAGCTCTATAAACACAGGTACAGCGGTCCTCTCTGCTCCCAAACCCACTTTATTTCACATTTGTGAAGTACCCTTATAGACCACTCGGTCATGCTACTTGGAAGGCTTGGGATGAGGGGCTGGGATCCTGGGCACAAGCCACTGTGCTTTTATTTATAATGTAAATGTGAGCAAATAATGCAATATTTCTGACTCTCTATTCTCCCCTGTGTGAAAGACGGGTAACAGAGTCTGCCTTGGAGTGTTTTGGGGACCACAGGTGGGTATGTGATCTGTGAATCTGGCCCATGCTCAGGCCCCTTAATATAGTGTGAAGGCCTGCCAGTGTAGGCCACCTATTTCCTTTTCTTGACAGCAAGATTCAGACATGGCTCTGAGCTCCCTTCCTCCTCTTTATTGCCTATCGATTTTTCTTTTCCTCCCTTTGTTCTATTTATGGCTCTTCTGGCCCCTTACAATTGCATTATCCTTCAGAAGAGGGCTGGAGGAGGAGGCCTGTTTGTTAGCTGCAGCATCCTGGGCCCTTCTCCATGCCCAGATGGTCTGTGACCTTGTTGCATTCCCCAATGCACCTTATGGGTCCTTTCCATTTCTTCCGGGTTCTTCTGGAAGCTGCTACTTGTCAGGTAAGTGTGGAGGTCTTTGCCCAGGTAACACAGACTCCAGATATGTCAACAGTATGTTCACAATGATCTATGCATTGACAAATTATTTAGACAACAACCATCAATTGGAGAACTTTAATTTTTTTTTTTTTGTAAGCCACAATGACACAACACTTATAAAAAAAAAAAAAATACTGGCTGGGCACGGTGGCACTTGCCTGTAATTCCAGAAACTCAGGAGGTTGAAGCAGGAGGATCATGAGTTCAAAGCCAGCCTAGCAACTTAGTGAGGCCCTAAGTAACTCAGAGAGACCCTGTCTCTAGATAAAATATAAAAAGGGTTGGAGATGTGGCTCAGTTGTGAAGTGCCCCTGGGTTTAATCCCCAGTACCAAAAAAAAAAAAAAAAAAACCAAACAAACAAACAAAACAACCTCAAATGTCCTGATTATCACTAACACAACTATTTTATTGCAACACCTTTCTAGATTTTATTTTGTCCTTCTAGGGCTATTTTGTTATATTCAAGGTCATGTTTAAATCTGGGTTTAATTAACTACTATTGAGATTAAAATAAGGTGTTAATTACATCTTTAACAGTTCTACTTTTCCATTAGTTATTAAATATCCCCAGGTGACTTCATTTCTCTTCATGTCAGCCAGTTCATCTGCTCCAGGCCTCTGTCTTGCTGTTTCCTCTTGCAGAAATGATCTTGTGGACAGGAAATCTCTGCGTGTCCCTGCGCCTGTCCCCAGATCTTCCCATTTCATCCATCCAAAAATGTTCCCGTGGGGAAGTTGTTCCAAACTGGTTTCTTAGAGGGACTTCTGATTTCTTCCAAAGTAAATGATAAATCAACAAAGAAAACACAAACCAGCATCTTACAAATATCTTTTGGCAGCAGGTGTTCTTCTGAGGGGAATAAAGAATTCTTCCCTGAGGGAGAGCTGGTCAAGAGAGGAGCACAGAGTTTTCTAGACCCCTGGTTCTTGAACTTGAATGTGTTTCAAAGGGTAAAGCACCTGGGATCCACCCTGTTTCTGATCTGGGGGTCTGGATGGGCCACAGGATTTGCATTTCTAACTAGTTCCTGGGACCTTCAGATGTACCCAGCCTGGGAGCCACTGGCCAAAACAGAAAGGAGAGCAAAGGCAGGAAAGAGTTCCAGACTAAGAAAGGATGGATAGGGGTATAGTTCAGTGGTAGAGCATGTGCTCAGCATGAGCAAGGCCCTGGGTTCATCCCCAGACCCACAAGACAGAGAGAGGCAAGGGTCTAGAGAGACAGGCAGGGTCCCTGTGCAGTGGGAAGACACAGACCTGACTTGGAAGGAATTCCTGCATGTGGATTAACGATTCAATCTGCTTATGGCAATTATTATTTCATTTGATTCTCATCAATAATCAAATATTACCACACTGTGAGCTCTGTGTCTCTTTTTGTTTTATTTTTGAGATATAATCCCACTATGTTGGCCAGGCTAGTCTCAAACTGCTGGGCTCAATTGATCCTCTGGCCTCAGCATCTTGGGTGCTGGAACTTTGGGCAGGCACCCTGTTCCTGGCTAGCTCTGTCTTTGATCCCTATTATCCCAGCACCTTCCAAGGAGTAGATGTGGGTAAACTTAATTATGTGTCAGACACTCTACTAAGCTCTTTAGAAACATTATCTCATTTAATCCTCCCAGTGACCTTGTGAAGTGGGTACTGTTATAATCCGATTTTATGGATAAGGAACACTGAGGCTTCAGAGAGGTTCCATGGCTTGTCCAGGGTTACACAGTAGCACACAGATTGACTTTTAGTAACACAGCAGCTGAGCCCTGAGCCTCCAAACCATGTTGCTTCTGTTCTGTTCCACCACCCTTAAGTACCAGGAACAACCATAAGGCAGACACGATTGTCATTGCTATTTTTCCTGTCCTTCCTTCCTTCCTTCCTTCCTTCCTTCCTTCCTTCCTTCCTTCCTTCCTTCCTTCNAAGGAAAGGGGTTCTTTCTTATGTATCATTGGTTCCCCAATACCCAGTATGATATGTGATATTTAACAAATGGTCTTGAAGTGATACCTTTAAATCAATGTTCTTGTTCTTTCTACATCAAAAGGGAAATAAAGGGAAAGAAATATTTCTAAGCGTCTATCATAGACCAAGTACGGTCTAGGCATCATTTCTATGTTTTAAAATGTCTTCTCTATTAGAAG
This sequence comes from Marmota marmota marmota, assembly GCF_001458135.2. NCBI lineage: Eukaryota > Metazoa > Chordata > Mammalia > Rodentia > Sciuridae > Marmota > Marmota marmota. The sequence goes on from NW_026000223.1 coordinate 7,942,003, forward strand.
AGTTTTCATTTGTTTGAATCCAGGTTGTAGACACAGAGACATTGTAATGCAGTGATCAGGAAAAAAACAATTGACAAATACCTGAAAGGCGCATTGTGAGATCCAAAGAAGGGAAATGTCTGAGTTTTCAGGAGATTCAAATCTTATTGGGGAGCTGGGAGTGTGGCTCAGTGGTAGAGCACATACTTAGCATGCATGAGGCTTTAGTCTTAAACCCCAGTGCCCCCCCCAAAAAAAATCTTATTGAGGACATGCTCCTCCATATACCATATCCACTAAAAGAAAGATTACTGACATTGTAAAACACATTCATATCTAAATACCCGATACAGACCTAAATGTAATAGAAATGAAACAGACAGAATTGGTGTGGGCTGTGGTGTTTCTGATGAAGCTACAGACATCCCTCTCCCCTGGTGCTGTACTCTCGTGTAGCTGGAGGCTGGGGATGGGGTAGCTGGGCTCCACACTCTGCAGACTGGAGAAACAGAGATTTGTTTATAATGATACCTCACATTTATGACTTTTCCAAAGGTGCTGGAACATCTGTGATCATATTTTTATCTCTGAAGTCATAGAGCTGAGAGTGAAGTGGAGCCTGGGGTTGAAATCTGGGCCTGTCATTTATCAGTGAGGTTTCTATTCACCCATATGGCATCTCTGTGCAAGTTAGAAAATGATGCTCCTTCCTCAATTAAAATCGTGTGAAATTTGGTATATTACTGCACAGCTTGAACAACTGTACATGGCATCCCTATCCTGGCCATACCCAGTAAAGAGCTCCCCAGGATACCTGCATGGCGTCAGTCCATGCTGAGGACCCACCTGTGCCCACACTGCCTATTGCCAGGACACATGTGCCATAGGCAGCTCATATACCACATTCTAAGTAGGGAGGGACAGGAAATTGGGTCTCCAAGGTGTGAGGGGGCAACAAAAAATTTGACCATAGGGACCCCTAGGATGTGGCTGGGGCAGATACAATTGAGCGATATATACTTATGTTTTCCTGAGAGGGTACATGTTCTGGTGTTTGGGTGTGGGTTTTATGTAGGAAAGGACTCTATTCTGCAGCTTCCACTCTTGGGCTGGTATCTCCAGTTGTTCTTTTACTGCCCCATGTCTATGATATCTCCCTCACCAGATCTGTATACAGTGCTCATGAATTCAAAGAAGTACTTGGATTTTTTTTCCTTTCCTTTTCTTTTCCCTTCCTCCCTTTCCCTCTCTTTCTCTTTCTCTCTCTCTCTTTTTCTGTTTTTGTGGCGCTGGTGATCAAACCCAGGGCCTCATACATGCTAGTAAGTGCTCCACCACTAAGCTACACCCCCAGCTCTCTTAAATTTTTTTTTAATTGTGAAGGTTTTATGCTCTCTTATGACAAACTAGATAGAAATATAAAAATAAATTAAACAATTACCCTCACTTCTACTGAGTAGCCACTATTTTGTTTGCATATTTCTACTACTTTGTGCATGCTAACGGAAACATAAGCACACACACATGCATACATATTTATACACATACACACACTATATATATATATATATTTAAAATAATGCAGTACTAGGGATTGAACTCAGGGGTGCTCTACCACGGAGGCATATACCCAACCCTATTTATTTATTTATTTATTTGGTACTAAGGATTGAACCTGAGGGTGCTCAACCACTGAGCCACATCCCCAACCCTTTTAAAATATTTAAGAGACAGGGTCTTGCTGAATTGCTAAATGCTTCACTAAGTTGCTGAGGCTAGCTTTGAACTTGCAATCCTTCTGCTTCAGCTTCCCCAGCTGCTGGGATTACAGCGTGTGCCACTGTGCCCGGCTTTTATTTTTTATTTTGATTAAGGGTCTAGGTTGCCAAAGCTGGTCTGGAACATGCCAATCTCCAGCTTTAGCCCACCCTTCCACCCCTGCCCCTATGTAACTGGTTTATATAGGAGCAGGGGTGGAAGATTTATATTGATTTATATTACTGTGCCTGGCCATATAGAGGTTTTAATTCCTTTTAAACAAATATTTTAACAAAATGTAATCAAATATTACATGCACTTTTTAAAAGTTTAAGAATATATCATTGAAGCCCTGAGTCTAGATCAATATATCAGGATCCATTTATTAATATTGATAACTTCATGATATTTCATACTTTAGTAGGTACAATTATAGTTGTAACATAATTTATTTGTTCTTTACCCAGTTAATGAACATTGAAGCTTTTTATTTCTGTTTCAAACAATGCTATAATAAATATTTTTGTACATTTTTTCATTTTGTATTTTTATAACTTAAATTCCTTAAAGTAAGACTGTTAGACCATTGCATATCTTTCATTTGGACAGATTTTTCTAGGTAAAGTTCCAAAAATGTTTTAGCAATTTACATTTCTGACCACTTTGTATACAAATGTTCACTCTCCCACACCCTCACCAGCAGTAGGTATGTGATATGAAACACATTATATTGATGTGGCCAATTTAATGTGTTTCATATCACATTTCTCCTACAACAGTTAAATAGTAAGGTTGGTGGTATTTTGGGACAATATGTCTATTTGTATTTCCTCTGATGAATTTTCCTTATGTTTCCCCTCTTTTTCCAACTGTCTTCTAGTCATTGTGTAGGGATCTTTGTATTTAAGGGTTATCAATTCTTGTTTTTTTTTTTTTAGTAACTAATCTTATAATTTTGTTTAAGATATCTTTTTATAAAATTTGTTCTAATTAGTTCTACATGACAGTAGAATGCACCTTATACATCATACATGGATGGAGTATAATTTCTTCTGGTTGTACACGATGTAGAATCCCGTAGGTCCTATCGTCATATATGTTCATAGGGTATTAATGTCTGATTCGGTTCTACTCTCCCAAATCCCCTCCCTCCCTGTTTAAGTATCTTTTTCTTTTCTTCTTCTTTTCAGGGCTGAGGACCAAACTCAGGGCCTTGTCAGTGCTAAGCGAGCGGCCCTGCCACTGAGCTAAATTCCTAACCCCTGTTTAGGATGTCTTTAAAAATATTTTTAATTTTATTTTTGGTACTGGGGATTGAACCCACGGGTGCTTAACCACTGAGCCACATCCTCAACCCTTTTTATATTTTATTTTGAGTCAGGGTCTTGCTAAGTTTAAATTGTTGAGACCAGCTTTGAACTTGTGAGCCTCCCGAGTGGCTGGGATCACAGGTAGATATTTGACATTTTATATAATCGAATTTGTGTTTTTAAGACGTCTTCTAATACATGTCTGGTGTATGAAAGACTCCAGTTCCTGTGGTTACACAAGTATTGTCTATTTCTTTATTGAAAAAAAATGTTCAATTGTGAATCCATTTCAAGATTATTTTACCAACAAGCGTGAGATATATAAAATAGAGACATATTTAAATATGGAGACGTATTTAAATCTCTTTGAGGCTTGGCTTCCTTCCTTAATTGTAAAATGGGCAAAAAGGATCAAATAAAAAGTGTGCAAAACCACAGCGTGGTGCCCAGATCATGATGTATGTATTGTCTGTAACCGGTTATGAGTAGAGTGAGGTTGGAACCTCTGTCTTGGTTCGTGGCTCATCCTGGTGACTTTTGCGTTTCTCTGGAGCAGGTGCATTGAAGGGAGAACCGAGGCCATGGGCTGCCTCCCTCCCCCCTGCTTTGAATGGCGAAAGCGGGATGGGGATGAGGGTTGGGGAGTAGAACGTGAGCGGGGAAGGACTTACGGGAGTGTTTGAGTTTTAAGGATTGGGCAGCTGTTGGTGCCTGAACTCACCTGGCTGCAGGGCCGTCTGAGCTCCCGGGTGCAGGACAAGCGGGAAGGAAACAGTCCAGGAGGAGGCTTGCTGCAAGAGGAGGAAAGGGGTTTTAGGGCTGGGGTAGCTGTGGGAAGTGAGGTGGGGGAACTGCTTGGACTCTGGGA
>NW_026000223.1:7946873-7958499 GCF_001458135.2 Marmota marmota marmota
GGGGTATCTTTCAAAGATTCCTGCTGCCTCTCCCAGGCGACTATTGCAACAAACAGATCAGAGAGGTTGAAGAGGGATGTAGGAAGAAACCCCCGGATCCAAAGCTTTGGAGTGCTCAGTCCTTGGCATCTTTGCTGCCCTGCTGTGAAGCCTGATAAAGAAGCCAATCAAGAGAAAGTATAGGGACAGAATGAGTCTTGTTTCATATTACTTAACCCTGATCCCACTAAGAAACCATTGGCTTGAGGACATTTCTCGTCATGAGAGCCAAATAAATCAATATTTTGCGATTTGAGTTAGGTTTCAGGCACTTGCAATGAAGAGTCCTGATCTCAATTTCTTTCACTCTTAATCCCCTCTTTCCAGAGCTTCAGAGCCTCAGGGGTGAAAAAAATGAACCTGGGCTGTGCCATGCTAGCCAGTTTCCTGGTTAAGTGTCCAAAAGGACCCTGGTATTACTACTGCCCTGGCCTGATGAGCCCCCTTGCCTAGTACTCTGTAGGGCCATGGGGATATTTGTTCCTGGAGCCAGTCTCTGGCTTAGTCTCCTCCTCTTGCTTTTGTTTTGCAGTTTCTAGGGCATGCTTGATTCTGTGTGTATTCTTTCCTCTTACCTTGCAGCATTATGGTTGAGAATCAAATGGGATAGCGTAGGTGCAGTGCTCAGCTCCATGCCTGGCAGATCCAATTATCCCTCTTTGCCTTTTCCTTCCCTCTTCCTGATTCAGGATGTGATTTAAGGATCAGTGATGTATTCCAATTTTCAATGTCCTGGATAAATAATGGGGAGTTATAGTACGGTTGCCAGAAATTTGCACTAGTTTTAATTAATTTCATCTGTTTAAAGTGAGATATCTGAAAGTCATTGAATAAATTTATGTCACATATGTTTATGCAAATCAGTATTTGTCTTTTGAGCTGACAGCTGTAGTCCTTGTTTTGTTCCATGATGCTGCAATAGAGGCCAAATGTGCCATGTTTTCTCAAGTGATGGCTGCCAGCTCCCCAAATGTCATAATAGGTGAGGCGTTTCACACGGGGGCAAGTGCCAAGGCTGAGGCTAGGGAGCATCAGCAAGCCCATTTTCATCTTTTTAAAAAAATTTTTATAATATATTTTATTCTCCTTTATTAAAGTTATAAAAATTCATACTCCAAGTCAACATAGAATATACAAAAACTGAATTTTCTTAACCATTTCAACCCCACCCTTTGAAATAAATGATGGAATTAGATTCATATGTTTCTTTCCACATTTTTTTCACATACATATCTCTCCTTTTCTACATTTTATTTTTAAATTTAATTAAAAATTAAAATTGATCCCAGGGGTGCTTTACCACTGAACAACATCCCCAGCCCTTTTTATTTTTTTTATTTTGAGACAGGGTCACACTAAGTTGCTTAGGGGTTCACTAAGTTGTGAGACTGGCCTTGAACTTGCAATCGTCCTGCCTCAGCTTTCTTAGCCATTGGGATTACAGGCATGTATCATCATACTGGCCATTTTACCACATTTTAAAGCCTGTACAGACATATATATATCTACTTACAGGCTATCCCTTTTGATTTTTATTGCAAAATAAGATCATATTTTATCCTTATCTCTCTCTTGTTTTTAAACCTAATAATCATGTTCTTCTTTTTAGGTCAATGTAGGTAGATATGACTCATTTTTTTGGATAGCCACATTGTTTTTCTTTATGCACATATACCATGATTCATTGATTTAATTTTTGGTGGTATTGGGGATTGAATCCATCATTATTAGGCAAGTATCCTACCATTGAGCTATATCCCTAGTCCTTTATAAAAAAAATTATTTTTTAATTTTGAAGCAGGGTTGGGGTTGTGGCTCAGTAGTAAAGTGTTTGCCTAGCATGTATGAGACACTGGGTTCAATCCTCAGCACCACATTAAAATAAATAAATAAAGCAAAGTATTGTGTTCATCTACAAACAAATAAATAAATAAACTAATAAATAAATAAATAAATAAATGAAAATTTGAAATGGGGTCTTGCTAAGTCACCCAAGGATGCTTACAGTCGGTTCATCCTGACACCCTTTGCCAGGGCTTTTCTTTTCTTCTTTCAGGTACTAGGGATTGAACCCAGAGGCCCTTTACCACTGAACTACAATACCAATCCTTTTTATTTTACCTTGAAACTGAGTCTCTCTCAGGCGCCCAATCTAGCTTTGAACTTGTGATTCTCCTGCCTCACTGGGATTACAGGCATATGTAACCACGGCTCCAGGACATGTTTTTAGCAGAACCCTATTGAATACAGAACTTGGACCCAGATGTAAGATCAGCGTCACTCCAGATTGGACCTGCAGCAGTGATTCCTCTGTCCCTTCCCTTCTCTCTACTTTGTGTGCGCTGAACATCCTGGCCACCTAAACAGTCAATAGAGGTATTACTGGAGGGGAAGGCCTTTGAAGTCTGCGTAAATGATATAATACATCTCCGCTCTCTAGGGTTGCAGGTCAGTGTCTGTGCCTGTTCAGTGGCCTCAACGGTGCTGTGTATATGGTAACTACTTAATTAATATAAAATAAGAACAATCAATCCAGCAGATGAACTGATCTCTTTGAAGTTCTGGTCAATTCAGAGCTGAGAAGAATGGGTGGCATAGGTAATTGAAACTCATAAATAATCCTCAAATCTCATCTTAAGAGTTAATAGGCTCAGGTATTTTACCTGAACTGCTAAAATCAATTCCTGACTTATTTATTGTTTTCATTTTTGTGGGGTAGCTGAAGTTGAGCCGTGGAATGGCGACCAGGAAGGTGGCAGAAGGAAGAATCAGGAATCCTGTGTGAGACATCCATTGCTGCCTCGTAAGTGAAGATGTCTCATAAGTGATAGCTGAATCATAGTGTCAAGGCTGCCAGAAGGTCCGGCCAGTGACGGACCTAGAGACAGTGGGTCTGCTTGTGAACTCCTCCTGAACTGGGTGGGGTCAGAGCAAGGCTCTAGAAAAAGAGGTCACATGAGTCTTGGTCTCATGTCTGGTGAATGCATTTCAGGTTATTCATCCACACCAGTCTTTTAGACAGGACATCAGTGTTTCATTCTGGGGGAGGATCCGGGTCCATGTTAGTTAAAAGAAGTGATGTCATCACATCCCTACTGAAAAAGGACCTACTTCGTGCTGGCAGACAGGTTCCTCACTGACTCCTGGTTCTGCACCTGGCTTTGCTTGGAGGTAACTCTGTGACTCTGGGCCACAGTGTCAGTTTTCTCTGCCACGTTCCTTCCTCTGCAAAATGCAGAGGTTGGAATTTAGGATTCTAAGACTGTGGCTTTCTCCGACTCTGAAATCAAGCCCGTGAGCCTGAAGAATTTAGCACTGTTGCTCTGTCGGGGTGTTCAGCAGGAAGAGGGGACAGATGGCTCTTTCTGGACCCTGTTCAGAAATGTGGTGTGTGATGTACGGCGTGAATGAAGTGTGGTGCCCTTTAAACACAGCCTCCCCCCGGGAGCGCTCCGCTCTCTGCCGCACTCTCTGGCTCTCATTCACATTCCACTGTCACTCTGGGCGCAGGCAGCCCTCCTGCGCTTGTGCACCGGAACACACACACACACACACACACACACACACACACTCACTCACACAACTGGGCTCTGACACACTCGATGACTCAGTCATTACACACACAGGATGATTTGGCGGGGATGCTCACACACTCAGGCTCACTGTGCCGGATGTGTGGATATGCCTGTGCCCACGGTGTCAGGCATTCCCATGGGGACTTGGTTGAGCATCTCACCGGCAGCAGTGGTGTCTGCAAATGATTTGCATTCTTGGCTCTTTGGAACTGGCTGTTCTTTGTCTTTCTGTTCACTGTTCAACCCTTTTCTTCCCTCCTGTCCACTCCTTGGCTGATCTTGGTCTCTTGCACCTAAGCTCTTCAGCCAGCCTCCTGGACTGCAGGGGCAATCTCCAAGCTCCTGGCCAACTCTGACTTCTTTGTGTCTAAGAAACTCCACAGCCACAAGGAGTGCTTTCCTGGTGGGGTCTCATCCTCTCCCTGACCTGGGCAACTCTTTCAAGCTTCCTCAGAGGGTCCTGCTGGGATGGTCTCCAATATTTGTGCCACTTGAGCCAGCTCCTTTCATAAGATCTCGGGAGGCACCAGTTGTTTTTGAAGAAGCAGAGAAAGGAAGTGCTGCATGTCCCAATATCCCAGCATAATGGGCTGTGGACCTTGGCTCCTGCAGGGGCACATGGCAGGTGTGTGCGGAGGAGAGGGGTTCTCTGAGCACCAAGGTCTGCGCCCAGGTACCACCACCCTACCTCCACCTGCCGGTGGTCTCTGGCTATGGTGGGTGTGGTGAAGGGGGAGAGGGAGATAGAGGAGCAAGTTCTGGTGCTACATGAGTGGAACGCCTTCTTTCCTCTTTCCCCTGAGAATCCCTCAAAACTGAGTGAGGGTGTGGCAGAGAATGATGTGGAGAGTGCAGACAGGGTCAGATGCTCAGGCATTTGTTGGAATCAACTTTTTCTGCCCCCTTTCTCAGTGCTGGGGATGGAACCCAGGGCCTCCTACATGCTAGGCAAGTGCTCTGTGTCTGAGCTATGCCCTCAGGGTTTGTCTCGGCTATTAATAGTCCTGTGGCCCTGGGCATGTTACTAACCTTTTGAGTCTCTGCTCCTTCTTGTCAAATGCCCTTAGAGCCCATTTCTGTTTACCCTGATGATATGCTTATGGGAATCCAGTGAAATCTGATTTTGACTGTTCCTTGAGGAGTTAAAAGTGACAGGCAAACAAGAGAGAATTGGAACAACAGTGAAAAGGAGCTGCCCAAATGCAGATTATCCTTGAGGAAGCTTGCAGAGTCCTCTTCTGGGCATGGAGTAAGAACCCTATGGAGCTTCACAGCTGATTTAGCTACAACACCAAAAAGTCCCCAGTGAACTTGGACACAGTGGTGTATGTCTGCAATCCCAGCTACTCAGGAGGCTGAGGCAGGAGCATCACAAGTTTGAGAACAGCCTTAGCAACTTAACAAGACCTCGTTTCAAAATAAAAAGCAAAAAGGGCTGGGGATGTAGCTCAGTGGTAGGACAACCCTGGGGTTCAATCCCCAGTACTCCCCCCCTCCAAAATAAACAAATAAATAAACAAACAATAAAACAAAGTCCCAGGTGCTAGATGAGGACCTGACAAGTCCCTGCTCTGGACCCAGATGACACTGGACTGACTATTCTCCTGGAGAGTAGAAAAGTGGGTGTCTCTTTAGGATATCTTCTCCAGGGAGTGTTCCACGGAAGTCCACAGGTCGCCCGATGCTGTGAACACAGGGACATTCTGTGCCTAGAAGCATGGACACACTTAGTACACAGCTAACTGCTTACAGTTTGGGATTGAAATGCCCTTTGCAACTCTAAAATGACTCTGACAAGCCTTGACAGCCTTTTTTCCCCTGCTACCTGTGTTCTTACCTTATCTTTGACCATATTCTATTCATCTGAAGGACTAGAATCCAGAGGAAACTACCTTTCTTTATCAGAACTGAGTCTCTGCCCCAGTCTGTACCCTCTGAGTACTCTGAGCTCTCTGCCCCACTTCCTAGAAACATACTAGGCGAGATTTCCATTTAACTCCTTCCTTACAACTAATCTGCTGACTTTGGATTTGGATTTAAGGTTACTTTGCTTAAAAGAACTAAGATTAGACTGTAGATTTCCTGGCACACTCAGCAGGTCTCAGCCTGCTTCCTCCAAGACCAGGGTGGGAGGGATGGAGGTGGGGATATGGGGGATGCACTCCCCATCTGAAAGTGAAGAAGCTCTTTGTCCTCTGAACATTTATAGATAGGGTTGATCTGAGTATATACCATGGTGAGTGCTCAGTAGGAGTGTACAGAAGTTTCCTCAAAAATTTCTGTGTTCTGCCTATCTTCCAGAAGCAACCAGAAAAACTACATTCTATTTAAATACGCATGGATGTGAAGGAGGGCCAATCAAATATATACACCAACTCATGACTCTTAAACTGGACAACAGTCCATAACTGTTTTTGCTGTTGTTTGTAGGGCTGAGGATCAAGCTTTGCACATATTAGGCAAATGCTCTACCACTGAGCTACACTCCCAGTCCCTGGAAGATGTTATTCACACCTCTGTTCCAGATAAATTTGATACATGGTAATCTAATGCAATGTTTATTTAATCCAGTTAGATATTTAACTGATGTAGCACCTTCTATGCATCGGACATGATTCCAATCATTTTTCTGCAAAATCAATTCATTTAATTTTCATAAAATCCTTATGAGGTAGATACTCTTGTCTTACATTACTGCAGAGGACCCTGAGGAATGAGGTTAAATAGTGTGCCTAATGTCAATCATGGCCATGTAGACCACCTGCCTTGGGCATTGCTTATGACCCCAGCTCTGGGCCACTGATAGACAGTGACCCCAGTAGCGCACTGTTCTCCAGGGGGCTTTCTTGAGAGCAAAAGGAATCCCCAAACTGTTGGCAACTTGGAGCAGTGAAACACTGGAGCCCTACATGACATCTCTGTTCAGGCCCCGGTCCTCTTTGTGACTGGAGGTTTAATCCTCACCTTCTGGCTCTTCTGTCTTCTCTAGGAGGAGCATCCACAGAGAACCGCCAAAGCTGTAGGCTTTCCCTAACTGCCCTCTACCCTCTCCAGGGGAGTCCCGTGGAGCCATTGTTCTTCTAGCCTCCTCTATTGGGCCTCTTTTGGCAAGGACCTAGAGGCTCCTCTTATTTACCCATTAACAATTAAGCTTGAGGCATTTAACATATAAACACAGAAAGCATCAGCATAATTACAGCAAAGATTTCAAAAGCTTTTTGGCAAGGATGGGCCTGAATATTTACTTAACAAAAGAATTCCTTACTTCGTTTGGTCTTAAGAAAGAATTCACAATAGAATTTCATAAGCCAGCTTCTCCAGTAAATTGAAAACACTCTTTTACTCATTCAAAATGTGATTTGTTTTTTTCCAAAATGTGACTCACACACAACTTTTCAAGAGAACCGCTCACAACTTTTTCCCAGAGAGCTCTGTTCCCACATCATCCTGCGAAGTTTCTCACTTGATGAGATTGTCCCTTTCTGAGCAGACCTAGAGATAGAGGGAGCAGGAGTGGAGCGGGGTGTGCCTAAGGATCTGAAATTCCACCATTCAAAACCTTTGCTTTGAGCTTGTCTTCTACAGATGAGTTTCTCCTGTCACGCAAGTGCACTGTTTGAAGCATTTCTTCTGTGACTAGAGGGACTGTTGGAATTCAGCACCCCTGGGAAGTGTGTGTGGGGGACAACAGTAGTGGTTTTATTAGAGGAAAGAAGTGCTATTCATTTGTTTATTAATTTGTTCCATCTTTTAGTCATTTATATTGATCATTATATTTCTGCCATTTCCTGACATTTGCCCAACCACAGTGATGGTGTAGGGTGCTGCTGTGCACCCCTGGGAGGTGGGGCCTAGGGGAAGGTTCTTAGGTCATGGGAGGGGGGTGGTGTGGGGAAATGGATCTAAAAGGGATTATGGAGCTCTGGCCCATCCTTTCTCCATTTCTGAGATCATGATATAAGTATTTGCTCTGCTATGAGCTCCCATTGGGACAGGCTACTTTTGTTGTTGTTGTTGTTGCTGCTGCGGATTGAACTCAGGGGCACCACTGAGCCACGACCCCACCCCTTTTTTTGTACTTTTTTTAGAGACAGGGTCTGACTAGGTTGCTTAGCACCTCATTAAGTTGCTGAGGCTGGTTTTGAACTTGAGATCCTCCTGCCTGAGCCTCCAGAGCTGCTGGGATTACAGGTACACGCCACCCAGCCAACAGGCTACTCCTGACAGTGACTTAAGGCAGTGGGAGTAACTGATTTTGGGACTGAAGCTCCCAGTGAGCTAAATAAACCTTTTCTCTTTATATATTAATCACCTCAGGTATTTCATTGTAGTAATGGGAAGCTGACTAATACAAAAATACTATTATTATTATCCTTATTTTGTGGATAAAGAAATTGAAGTTCAATTTATGATTAAGAGAAGTTAACTAATTTGCCAAAGTCCCATAGCTGTTGAGCAGTAGAAATGGGAACAGGGCACAGGTAATGTAGCTTTAGTGTTCATGGTTCAGGGCTCTTAACCACTATGATGGATTATTGTGTACAGAAGTAGTTATTATTTTGATTATGAAATATTTAAAATACCAAGAAAAATGCAAAGAATAACAAAATAATGTTTTGTGACTCCACCCTCCATTTCCAGTGAATTGTAAAATTTTGCCCTGCTTGCTTAGTTTTTCTTAAGAAGAAAATTAAGAAAAGGAAAGGGAAGGGAAGAAAAGAAATTACAGATATAACTGAAGTCCTCTTGTGTAGCTACCCTGAACACACTGCCTTCCTTTCGCAGAGGTAGCAACTATCCTGTATTTGTGTTTCTGTTTCTCAGCTGTTTCTAATCTATGAAAGCAATTCTAGATATCTATCAACAATGTATAATAACATTGTCACATGTTTTCAAACTTACATAGCATCATTCTATAGCTTGACTTTGCTTTCTTTGTTATTGTTATTGTTATTGTCAATTCTACATAGTTCTAAGTTCATTTCTTTAAAATATTGCACAAATCATTCAAAAGGCTACATAGTATTCCATTGTATGAATAATGTGCCACGTTTTAATTCTCGAGCTTTTAAAAACTGTTTTGCTATTATAGATAACACTGCAGCCTGTCCTTTGTGTGTGCATGCATGTGTGTGCTCCTAGGGGAATATTTGGAAGGGGCTTTGCTGGGGTGAAGGGCAAGCCCATTCTTAGCTTTATTTCAATAAATTTTACTCCAAAGGAGTTTATCAGCAGAACCCTAACAGCAATATGTGAGTCCTGCTAATCTCCACACTCTTAAAACTTGCTTTTATCAACCTTTGAGTATACAATGTTTTCTTATTGCTATTTTAGTCACATTCCCTGATTATTAGGCAAGTTGAATCTCATCACAGTTGTTGTTCATTTCTTCTGGGAATTTTCTGTTTACTATACAGTCTACTGTGTTAGTCAGCTCTCTGTTACTGTCACAAAGGTCTGTAATAAATCAATTTATGGAGCCCAGAAGGGTTTTTTTGGCACATGGTTTTGGAGGTTTTAGTCCATGGTTGATTGACCCTGTTGCTTTTAGGCTTGTGGAGAGGCAGCACATTATAATGGGAATGTGTGGTAGAGCAAAGCTGTTTACCTCATGGCCAGGATGTAAAAAAGAAAAAGAAAAAGAGACTGGGGTCCCAAAATCTCCCTTGAGAACAAACTCCCAATGACCAGAAGAACTCCCTTAGTCTCCACCCCTAAAAGTTTCCCCCAATTCCCAAGCCATTCTGGGGGCCAAATCTTTAACAAATGGGTTTTAGGGGGTACATTTCAGATCCAAATTATAGTATCTACTTATTAATTCATTTGGCTTTACCTTAACTGATTTTTTTTTTAACTTTTAATTGACAGAGCAAAATTGATTGGTGGGGGGTACTGGTGATTGAACCTAGGGGTGCTTTACCACTGAGCTTTATTCCCAGTCCTTCAAAACCTTTTGTTTGTTTGTTTTTTATTTTGAGACAGGGTCTTGCTGAGTTGCTGAGGTTGGCCTTGAACTTGTGATCCTCCTGTCTCAGCCTCCCAAATTAGCTGGGATTACAGGTGTGGTGCTTCATCACATCTAGCTAACACTGACATCTTTAGAGAGAAGATGTATAAAGTTCTGTTTTTTTTTTTTTTTCCTGTGCTTGTGTGGTACTGGGAGTTAAACCCAGAGCCTTGCACATGCTAGTCAAGCACTCTACCACTGAGCTACATCCCCAGCCCTTTTTATTTTTTATTCTGAGACAGGGTCTTGCTAAGTTGCTCAGGTTGCCTGAAACTTGTGACCCTCTTGTATCTGGGGTTACAGATGTGTACCCAACCACAGTTCTGCATTGTAACATGTGTAGATTCATGTAACCACGATAGCAGTTGTAATGCAGAATGGTTCAGTTACCCCAAGAAACTATCAGAATATTTAAAAATATTAATTTGATTTCTTTAATAAAGCTAGGGGTATAGCATTCAGTGGTAGAGTGATCACCTAGCATGTGTGAGGCCTGGATTCAATCTCCAAAACAAAACAAAAACTCTTTTTTTGGGGGGGGGCAGGTACCAGGGATAGATCAGGGGGCACTTGACCACTGAGCCACATCCCCAGCCCTATTTTGTATTTTATTTAGAGAGAGGTCTCACTGAGTTGCTTAGTGCCTCACTTTTGCTGAGGCTGGCTTTGAACTTGCAGTCTTCCTGATTCAGCCTCCCGAGCTGCCCGTGTGCCAGCCACCACATATGGCCAAAAACTCTTTGATATGTGACTTTTTGTGACTTGGGTCATTTGTTTCTTATTAGGTAAGCTTTATGATTTTCAAAGAATTGGTTCATTTTACCTAAGTTGCCAAATTTATTTGTGTATAGTATTTGTAATATTTCCTTTTTATTCTTCTCCTTCCCTCCCTCCCTCCACCTACCCCTCCCTCCTTCCTTTCTTCCTTCTTTTAAATGGGGCCTCCCCATGTTGCCCAACCTGGCCTAGCCTGGGATCAAACTGTCCTCATACCTGAGCCTCCTGAGTAGCTGTGACAGTGTGCCACAGTTTCTGGCTCTTTCTTATTTTAAAGTCTGTGGGGATCTAAAAAAAACCTTTCTCCTTCATTCAAGATATTGATAATGTTTGCCTCCCTTCACCACCTTTTTATTAGTCTGTCTAGAGGTTTGTTAATTCCACTGACTTTTTTTAAAAATAGCTTTTAGTTTCATTGACATTCACCATTGTCCTTGTTTGTAAGCACATTTATTTCTTTGTTCTTTTCTTTCCATTGATTGTTTCAGGTTTATTTTGCTCTTCTTTTTCTAACTTCTTAAGGTGGGAGTTTGAAATCTTTCTTGTATTCAAAGATAAGTATTTAATAGTGTTTACTGCCCTCTAAGCACTACTTTAGTTATATCCCATATTTGTTTGTTTGTTTTGTATCAGGGGTTAAACCCAGGGGCACTTAACCACTGAGCCATATCCTCAGTCCTTTTTATTTTTTTATTTTGAGACAGGGTCTCACTAAGTTGCGTAGGGCCTGTCTACGTTGCTAAGACTGGCTTCAAATTAGCAATTCTCCTGCCTCAGCTTCCTAGGTTCAGTTGCTGGGATTACAGGTGTGCACCACCATGCCTAGCATGTATCTCAGAAATTTGGATATGTTGTATTTTCATTCAGTTCAAGATATTTTCTAATTCCCCTTGAGACTTCCTCTTTTTATGGGTAGGTTTGGGGTGAGTGCTGGGGATTGAACCCAAGCACTCGTGAATCCTAAGCGTGAATTAAATTTAGATTCTCGCCCCATGCTAAAACTAAATATTCAAGGACATGAATTTAATGGGCTACTGGATACAGGTGCAGACCTTAGCATCATCTCTCGTCAAGAATGGCCAAAACATTGGCCATTACAACAAGCCACTCAAACGCTTCGAGGCCTAGGAGTGGCGACTAATCCCCATAGAAGTGCAATGGTATTAGATTGGAAGGATCCTGAAGGATGTGAAGGAACTATACAGCCATATGTATTGGATCATCTTCC
>NW_026000223.1:7960458-8016576 GCF_001458135.2 Marmota marmota marmota
GGGCCCCAGCAAACTTCCAGCTGCCAGCAAACTTCCAGCTGCCGGCTGATGATTGGCTCACAGCGGCCCCAGCAACATCTAGCTGATTGGCTCCTCGGCCCCAGCAACATCTAGCTGATTGGCTCCTCTGAGGTGATGCTCATTGGACTGTTTCCCTGCCCTTTCAGACCACGGAGCTGCTCATTGGGGGACTTTTTTTGGCTCCGCCCACGTGACCCAGCCAATCGGCCTCAAGAGCAGGAGGATTGTGGGAGGTGGAGAGAAGCTTGTGTGGGAGAGAGAGGCTTGTGGAAAGCCGGTGGTGGCAGTTGAGGCTCTGAGGATTTTTCCTGAGAGGCTGTTTTGTTTGGCGTGTGTGGTTCTAAAAATAAAGTTAGTTTCTTTTGACAAGTGGCTCCTGATTGTGCCCAGCCAGACTGCGGCAACGTTCTCTACCCCTGAGCTAGATCTCCAGTCTCAAGACTTCCTTTTTTGACCCATTGATTATTATGTTTTTTAATTTCCAAATGTTTGGAAGTTTTCCAGTTATCTTTCTGTTATTGATTGCTAGTTTAATTCCATTATGGTCAGAGAACACGCTTTGTATGATTTCAAGGCTATAACATTTATTAAGGTTTGTTTTACGACCTTGGATATATAATCTATCAGACTGAATTTCTAAATGCACTTAAGGAAAAACGTATATTCTGTTGTTGCGTAGAGTGTTCTATAAATGCTGGTTAGATCCAGTTGGTAGATGGAATAGTTTAGTTCTTTCTATTTGCTGCTTTTCTGTGGCTTTGTTTTATCAATTACTAAGAGTGGAGTGTTGAAGTCTCCAAGTATAATGGTAGATTTGTCCAATTTTTCTTTCAATTCTATCAGCTTTTGCTCATGTATTTTGAAGTCTTTTGTTGGAATGGTGTGTTGGGTGTATACCCATTTAACAGTGTTATGTCTTCTTGGTGAACCAACTAAAAATTATGCTGTATTGGTCCTTTTAATTCCTGAAAATGATTCTTGTTCAGAAGTCTCTTTTAACTAATGCTAATATAGCTACTCTGCCCTGCTGCAGTGGCACATGCCTGTAATCCCAGTGACTTGGGAAGCTGAGGCAGGAGGATTGCAAGTTCAAAGCCAGCCTCAGCAATATAGTGAGGCCCTAAGCAACTTAGTGAGACCCTGTTCAAAATAAAACATAAAGAGGTCTGAGAATATGGCACAGTGTTTAAGTGCCCCGGGGATCAATCCCTAGTACCAAAAAAATAAAAAATAAATAAAAAGACAAAATCCACATAATTATTATTTTTCACTTTAACCAGTTTAAAACATATAGTTTAGCAGCTTTTAGTACATTCATAATGTTGTGAAATATTATCTACCTCTAGAATATTTTCATCATTCCCCAAAGAAATTTCATACCCATTAAGCAGTTGTTCCTTCTTTCTCCATTCCCCCAGGCCCTGGACACTCCTAAACTGCATTTGCTTATGGTGGAATCATACAATATGTGGCTGTTTGTGATCAAAGCTCATTCATGTTGCATTATGCGTTAGTGTTTCATTCCTTTTTAGTGAATAAATAATATTCCATGGTATGAATATGCCACATTCTGTTTGTCCATTCATCAGTTGATGGACATTGGGTGGTTTACCCTTTTGATGATGATGAATCGAACTGCTATGAACACCTGTTTTCAGTTCTCTTGGATGCATACCTAGGGTGAAATTGCTAGGTATATTTAACTTTTTAAACATTCTATTTTTAACTTTTTGAAGCACTGCCAAACTGTCTTCCACAGCAGCTGCACCATTTTACATTCCCACCACCAATGTATGTTAACTATAGTTTTTCCGCATCCCTACCAACTCTTGTCGCTTTTCTTGTGTGTGCTTTTAAAAAAGATATTATCATACCCATCCTAATAAATGTGAAATGTCATTTTATTGTTTTTCACTTGTGTTTCCTTAATAAGTAGTGACATGGAGTGTCTTTTCCTGCGCTTATTGGTCATTTATGTATCTTCTGTGGAGAAATGTCTATTCAAGGCTTCTGCTCATTTTTGAGTCAGATTCTCTTTTTGTTGTTGAGTTGTAAGAGTTCTTCATATATATTTGGATACTAGATGCATGATTCACGTGATTTTCTCTCCTATAGGTTGTCTTTTCATTTCATTGATATAGTGTACTTGTAGGAAATTTTTAATTTTAATGGAGTCCAATTTGTCTTTGTGTGTCGAGGGGAGGTGGGTACTGGGTACTGAACCATATCTCTACTACTGAACTACATCCCCAGTCCTTTTTATTTATTTTATTTTATTTTGAGACAGGGTCTCACTAAGTTGCTGAGACTTGACTTGAACTTGGAATCCTCCTGTCTCAGCCTCCCAAGTAACTAGGATTTCAGGTGTATGCCACTGTGCTCAGCACAATTTGTTTATTTCTTATTTAAATACTTATTTGTTTATACTGGGGATTGAACTCAGGGGTGCTTAACCACTGAGCCACATCCCCAGCCCTTTTTGTATTTTATTTTGAGACAGGGCCTTACTGAGTTGCTTAGGGCCGATATGTTGCTGAGGCTGACTTTGAATTCACCATCCTCCTGCCTCACCCTCCAAGCCCCTGGGATCACAGGCATGTGCTACCATGTCTGGCCTATTTTTTATTTTGTTGCTTGTGTGTTTGGTGCCATAACCACTGGCAAATATAAAGTCACAGAGATTTATGCCTCTATTTTATTCTAATCAATTTATGGGTTCAGTGCTTGTAGTTATATCTTTGTTGTGTGTCTGTGTTTTTTTTTTTTGTTTGTTTGTTTGTTTTGTTTTGTTTTGCAGTGCTGGGAATAGAACCCAGGCTCTCACGCATGCTAGGCAAGCACCCTACCACTGAGCTACATTCATAGCCCGTATGTAGGTCTTTGATCCATTTTGAGTTTTACATATGGTGTGAGTCAAGAGCCCAGTTTCTTTCTTTTGCATCTGGTTATCCAGCTGTCCTGGCACCATTTGTGAAGGATTCTTCTTTTCCCCTCGAATTTTATGACACTCTTGTCAAAACTCCATTGACTGTTGATGTCTAGGTTTACTTTTGGACCATGAGTTCTATTCTGTTGATTTTATGCCAGTACTACACTCTTGGTCACTGTAGCTTTGTAGTAAGTTTTGAAATTGGGAAGTGTTTTGTTCTTCTTTTAAAAAACTGATGTGGCTATTGGGGTTACTTGCAATTCCATATCAACTTCAGCATGAATGTGTCCATTTCTGTACAACCAAACCAAACCAAACCAGCAAACAAAACCAAATGCAGTTAGAATTTTCATAGGGATTACATTTAATTGGTATAGAATTATCAATTCAGTTTTCTCCTTTTAGCACTTCAAAAATATTCCTCTTCTATATGACCTCCATGTTTTCTTTCTTTCTTTTTTTTTTTTTTTGGCCTGGCATTGAGGATTGAACCCAGAAGTGCTTTACAACTGAGCTACATCTCCAGCCCTTTTTATTTATTATTTTGAGACAAGGTCTCAGTTGCTTAGGGTCTCACTTAATTGCTGATGGTCCTCAAACTTGTGATCCTCCTGCCTTAGTCTCCTAAATCACTGGGATTACAGGTATGTGCCACTGTACCTGGTTAAAACCTCTCTTAGATTGATCTTTTTTGTTTGGTTGGTTGGTTTTTGAGATGGGGGTCTCCCTATATTGTCCAGGTTGGCCTCCAACACCCAGGCTCATGATCCTTCTGCCTCAGCCTCCCAAGTAACTAGGGCAACAGTTACTTGGTTCTAGGTATTTTAAGTTGATTTTTAGGAGATCCTGATAAAATGTGGAGCTGTGTGCAATGGGGTGCACCTGCAATTCTAGCCACTCAGAAGACTGAAGCAGAGGATCTCTTGAGTCCAGGAATTTGAAATCAACCAGGGCAATCAGAGCAAGATTCTGCCTGAAAAAGAGAACAACAACAAAAAAGGATATGTCATCCCCTTGTCATGATATATACTGTATATATGTTCCTCTGGTCCTTTCCTTTCAAGTTTTAGATGTTATCTCTTATTTAAATAAAATTTTTACTTTTTATTATAGTTAGATTTATCAATTGTTTTCTTTATGGAGTGGGCTTTCATGTTTTATTTAAGTATTTCTTTTCAGTACTGAAGTCATAAAGGAATTCTATATTTCTTCTAAAGTTTTAAAGTTGTTGTTGCTCTCCTCCTTCTCCTTTTCCTCCTCCTCCTCTTCCTCCTTCTCCTTCTCTTTCTCCTTCTCCTTCATGTTTATGTCTTTGGAACATCTGGAATTTGTTTTCTATACAGTTTGAAGTTGACATCTAATTTTTTCCCTCCCAGGTAAGTATCCAGAGCCCCAAATAATCCATTCTTTTCCTACTGATGTTTGGGGGTATCTCCTCTATCATATATTAAGTTTCCAAGCATATGTGGGACTTTTTAAAAATGATTTTTTAGTTGTAGTTGGACACAATACCTTTATTTTATTTATTTTATGTGGTGCTGAGGATCGAACCCAGGGCCTCGAACATGGTAGGTGAGCGCTCTACCACTGAGACACAACCCCAGACCCCATATGTGGGATTTTGAGCTCTTTATTTTATTGAGCTATTTGTCTGTTTTTTTCTCAATTATCTTATTGAATTAACTATTATGAATTTAGAAAGTCTTGATATCAGCTTGGGCAAAATCTCTCATCTTCTTCAAAATTGTCTTACCCTTCTTTGAATGTGGATCCCACTTCTTTCTCTCCTTTTCTATGTTGAGAATTGAACCCAAAACCTCAGATTCAATTGCTCTACCACTGAACCACATCCCCTGCCTGACCTTTGACCTTTCATGTGGCTTTTAGGATAAGATTCTCAAGTTACAGTAAAAATCTGATAGGTAATTTTGATTGAAGTTGCATTGGATTACCATATTAACTTTGGCATAATAACAAATATCAAATCTTCTTATTTGTAAACATGATTATCTATGCATTTATTCAAATCTCCTTGGGAGTTGGGGGTATTGCTCCTTGTAGAGTGCTTCTTTAGCATACTTGAGGCCCTGGTTTCAGTCCCCAGCACCAAATCTCCTTTTAGTTTCTTAGTTACATTTTGTAATTTTTTTGGAAGACACTTTTTTTTTCTTTTGGTACTGAGGTCTGGATCCAGGGACACTTTACCCCTGAACCCTGAGTTACATCCCTAGACCTTTTTTTGTTTTTTATTTTGAGACAGGGTCTCACTAAGTTGCTGAGGCTGGACTCGAATTTAAGATCCTCAGCCTTCTGAGTCTCTGAGATTATAGGTATAAGCCAACATGCACAGCATGGATCATGTTTTGTGGTTCTGTGAATATAGTGTGTGTTTGCTTCTATCAGATTTTCTTGCTGAGCTCTCCTATTAGGTTTAATACCTTCCCTTTTTTCCTTTTTGGTACTAGGATTGAATCCAGGGGCGCTTAACCACCGAGCCACATCCCCAGCCCGTTTTATTTTTATTTTTTAAAAATTTTGAGATAGGGTCTCACTCAGTTGCTTAAGGCCTTTCTAAATTGCCAAAGCTAGCTTTTGAATTTGTGATCCTCCTGCCTCAGCCTGCCGAGTTGCTGGGATTATTGACATGTGCCACTGCATCTGGCTCCTTTTCCAGTTTTTAAAATAATTTTTCTATATGCTCTCACATTATCTGCAAATAAGAATAGTTATCTCTCCCTTCAGCAACCCCCACCCCTTCTTAAACATCTTTTTCCTTCTTGTGTCATATTAGTGAGGCCGTCTAGTACAATTTTGAGTAGAAGCAATTGGTACTTTCATCCTAGCACTTGACTTTAATGAGAGACCTTTTAGATGTAACTACAAAAGGGATTTTCAACTGGATGCTGTGGTGCACGCCTGTAATTCCAGAGGCTCAGGAGGCTGAGACAGGAGGATTGCAAGTTCAAAGTCAGTCTCAGCAAAAGCGAGGCACTAAGCAACTCAGTGAGACCCTGTCTCTAAATGAAATACAAGATAGGGATGGGGATGTGGCTCAGAGGGCAAGTGCCCTGAGTTCAATCCCCAGTACCAATAAATAAATAAATAAAATGAATTAAAAAAAATAAACCTCTATCTGCCATTTATACAGTCTCAATCATTACTGGATCACAGCCCGTCTACCTCTGTTGACTTCTCACCCTTCTGTGCTTTTTGAAGCAAATCCCAGACATTACATAAAATTATATGTCAATATTTGGTACACATCCTTAAAAGATAAAAATTAAAGAACAAAAATGATTATAGTATCATTATCAAGCCTAAACAAGTTTAAAATTAATTTCTTCATGCTAGCTATGTACTCCATGTTTATATATAAAATGTATGAGTATTGATTTTTAGAAAATACTTTTTCTTAACATGTTAATCTGTTAGAACAATGAACTTTAGTGGGTTTTCTTATATTGAACAATGTCATTTTTGAGTTCCTGAGATAAACATAACTGGTCATGATATATATATCATATATTTCATATGTTGTATATATCTCATATTATATATATATATATATATATACACATATATATATATATATATAAACTCTTGATTAGTTGGGTTTATATATATCCTTGATTTTAATTTGGTAATATTTCATTTCATTTAGAGGTTCTACATCTATGATTATGAATGATACAAGTTTTTAAAAATTCTCTACTAACTGGGTTTTGGTATTAAAATGAAGATCTTTATGAAGTGAGTTGGGAAGCTGTATTTGTTAGAGGAAAATCTAAGCTCCTAACAACAACAACAACAACAAAAACCCCAAACACAGTTGATCAAATAAGGTGCGTGTATGCTTCTTCCTCATAGTCTGGAAAGGAATGGTCCAGGCTGGTGGGACAGCCCTGCTGGCATACTGATCTGGAACCCCAGGGTCTTCCCATTTTGTTTCTGTGCCATCTCCTAAATCTTTATGTCCACCTACATGGTCAAAGCTGGTTCAGCTCAGTGCTGGTGTAGCCTGTGGGAGGGGAAAATAGAGAAAGTGGAGGATGAGTAATTTACTTTTAAACATGTTTTATGTCTCCCTCCCTCTAAGTCAGATGTTGAAACCCTGACTCCCTGTACCTCAGAATGTGACCTTATCTGAAAATAGGGTTGTTGCAGATTGAATTAGTTAGATGAAGTGATACTGAGTACATAGGCCTCTATTCCAATGTGACTGGTGTCTTTATTAAAAGGGGAAATTTGGACACAGGCACACTTTGGGAGAATGCCACACAGACACAAGAGCAGAGACCCATCAAGGAACGCCAATGGCAAAGAGTACAGCAAACCATCTGGAGCTGAGAGGGATGGAACAGATGTAGCCCCATCACCTGCAGCAGGAACCATCTCTACTGACACATCCATCTTGGACTTCTGACTTACAGAACCATGAGAATAAATTTCTGTTGTTTAAGCCCCCAGCTTGTGGTACTTGGTTATAGCAGCCCTGGGGAAGGAATCCAGAAAGAAATGGAGAAGAATCTCTCCACTTTTGTTCCTAAATAAAGGCAAGAACGTAGTCAAAGGAGGGTTGGGGTTCAGTGGTAGGGCATTGCCCAGCATGCTCAGGGCCCTGGGTTTGATCCCTGGCTACCCCACCCTCCACAATCTAGCTGTATAGACACACCTCGTTGCAAAGGAGACTGGAAAATGTAGGCTGTAGTTGGGCTTCCTGTTCCTTACAGAGAAATCTTACCAGAAGGATTTGGAAGGACAACTCCCACAGGAACTGAAAACATTTGTTTAAGAGAGTGTTTATTTGTACTTTAAAAGTTTAAGAAAACAAGTTTCTAAAACCATCTGGGACAGATATCTTTCAGGGTGAGAGAATTTTGATTACCAATTCAAAAATTTCAATAGCTATTGGAGTAGACCATTTTTGGTGGAAAATTATCCATTTTATTTGAATCTTTCAAATCTATAAAGTTGTTCACAGTGTTTTAGAATCTGTGATAAGTAGAGACTGTATTATTTTAATTCCTAATATTGTTAGTGTGTACTACCCTTGGTCAGGTTTGCTAGAGATTTGCCTGGTTTATTCACTTTCCCCCTAAAGACCAACATTTTTCATTTATTCTTTCTATTTTGTTGTTGTTTCATTAACTTAAATTTTCTTTTATTAATGCGTTTTGGTTGTATAAAATATGGGGTCATTAACTTTTGATTTATTTCTATTTGAAATCATATACACACACACACACACACATATTAAATGATTAAAATTTAGACTTATTTTTAAAATATCTGGGCCATACTCCCTGCCTCTTGTTTCCCTTTCTTCAGAAGCAACACTTTTCAACTCTTTTTTTTTAAGTTGTTGATAGAACTTTATTTTATTTATATGTGGTGCTGAGACAATTCTAGTGCCTCTCATATGCTAGGCAAGTGCTCTACCATTGAGCTACTACCCCAGCCCTATTTTTAAATTCTTAACTGATTCTTTTATATTTTTATTTGTTCTAATTAGTTATATGTGACAGTAGAATGCATGTTGACACATAATATAATAAATGGTTGCACAGGTTGTGTAATCCTATATGCACATTGGGTAATAATGTCCAATTCATTCTACTATCATTCCTACCCCCCATACCCCCTCCTCCCTTCACTCCCCTCTGTTTGGTCCAAAATATCACTATTCTCCCCCCACCCCTTATTGTGAATTAGCATCTGCATATCAGAGAAAACATTCAGCCGTTGGTACTTTGGAATTGACTTATTTTGCTTAGCATAATATTCTCGTCTTAATTGATTCTTTTGGTGTTCACCTCTATATCTCTAAATAATGTGCTTATATTCCTGCTTCTTTATTTTTCTGCTATAGCTATTTCTTACAGACTTCTATGGATGACAAGACTTTAATTCTTTCCATTCCTTCTCTACAACCTGGGCATTCTTTTGTACCTCAATCCTCCCAATACCATTTATTTTTTTTCATACACAAATTTAAAGGTGTTATTAATTTTTGTGTTCTTTTTAGATTTATGTGACAGTAAAGTGTATTTTGACATTTTAGACATACATACAGTATAACTTATTCTAATTAGGATCCCATCCTTTTGGTTGCACATGATGTGGAGTTTCACTGATGGTATATTTACTTATGAACACAGGGAAGTTATGTCTGATTCATTCTATTGTCTTTTCTATTCCCATCCCTGCTCCCTTCTCTTTACTCCACTTTGTCTAATCCACTGAATTTCTATTCCCCCACCCCGCACTTACTATATGTTAGCAACCACATATCAGAGAAAGCATCTGTCTTTGGTTTTTGTGGGATTGGCTTATTTCGCTTAGCATGATAGTCTTCAGATCCATCCAGTTACTGGCAAAACTCATAAAGTCATTCGTTTTTATGGCTGAGCCAATACCATATTTTGATTAGCATATATTAAATATGTATATTAGTACAACTACTAAAACACTAGTCACAACTAAGCTATGTTATATACTAACAGTTTTTTTTTTTTTTTTACTTTTATTTTCCCTGGAGTTCATGATTGCCTTCCTTTTTCATTTGCTTAGTTTTCTATGTATTTATTACTGATTCAGTCCAAGTTATATAAATATTCTCAGTAGATCCCAAAATTAAGTAGTCTATTTATTTCATCTTCCTTCAGAAATCTTTCCTGGAATATTCTGATCTGCTCGAACCTGAATTCGTTGCCTTTTATATTTTTACACAGCTATTATCACGGCATCTCTCTCATCTCTTTTTGGGTTTGGTTTTGTGTATTTCATGGCTTCCTCTTGGTTTGCTTCCTTATTTTTGATATAATGCATCCTCTAGTAGCTTCCCGAGAGTATTTGGAAGATACATTTAGAAATTCTTCATATATGTAAAAATGTTTTTTTTTTTCTCTAGTCTTACATGTGATTGCTACTTTGGCTGAGTGTGGAATTTCATATTAGAAATATTTTTTCTTTAGTATGTTGGGGGCACTACTTCACTATTTTCTAGATTCCATTTTTGCTTTATGAGAAATCTAAGTGTGTTCTGATTCTTGATAATGAGTATGTTTCCCCCCCTCTGGAAACTTGTAGGATTTTTTTTAAATCCCTAATGTTCTAGTATTTCATTATGATGTGCCTGAGCATGTGTGTTAGTCAACTCTCTGTCACTGTGACAAGATTCCTGAGATGATCAACTTAAAAGGAGAAACGGTTTATTTTGGCTTGCAGTGTTAGAGGTCCATGGTTGCTTGGCCCTGTTGCTTTAGGCCTGTAGTGACACTGTACATCTTGGCAAGAGTGCATGGTGGAGGAGGACTGTTTAGCTCATGATGGCCAGGGAGTGAGAGTGACAGTACAGGTTTAGGGTCTCAACATGCCCTTGAAGGGGCATGCCTCCAGTGATCTAACTTTCTTCCATTTGGCCCCACCTCCTTAAGGTCCCACCACCTCTAAGTAGTGGTATAGGCTGGCAACCAAGCCTTTAACACATGAGACTTTGGGGCACATTCAAGATCCATACTATAGTAGCATGGATTTATTTTCATCCTTTGTGCTATGTAAAAGGTAGCTCTTTCAATTTGCAAACTTGAGACCTTTGATTCTGGGAGCAAGTTCTTGAATTATTTCTTCGGTGAGTTCCTTTTCTCAGTTTCTCCTGAGTTCTATCTCTAGAACTCCTATTATTTAATGTTGGGCCTCCCAGATTTAATTGTTCTCTAATTTTCTGATTGTCTGTCTTCTATTTTACAACTCTTTATTTTTTTAGGTTTACTTTGTAAAGTATTGTATTTTCAAATACAGCCATTATACTTTTATAAGTCAAGAACACACACAAACACACACACACACAAATAAAATTAAAAAACCACCCTAGGTATTTCAAATAGAAAGGATTTAAAATAGGAAATTAGGTACTGTTCTTATATTTGATATTGCTATAACAAAATACCTGAGGCAGGGTAGTTTATAAAGAATAAAGGGTTTTTAGTTCTCAGTCTGGAAGTTGGAAAGTTTCAGAGCATGCTGCTAGCACCTGATGTAGACCTTACTGCATCACGGTATAGGGCTTCACAGGGTGAGATGGAATCAGTGTGCCAGCTGAGGTCTCTCTTCCTGTTCTTATAAAGGCACTAATGCCAACATGGAGATCCCTCAATGACCTCATCTAATCCTAATAACCTCTCAAATGCCATTAACATATGACTTTGGAAATTAAGTTCCCAATACATGAATTTTGGGGTGACACATTCAAACTAGAGCAGATGCTAATAAAAACACTGAAAGGAAAACCAGGAGGTATAACTAACTAATTTTCTTTCTTTTTTGTGGTGCTGGAGATTGAACTCAGGGTCTTGTGTATGTGAGCAGGCACTCTACCAACTGAGCTCTATCCCCAGTCCTAGGAGGCATAGCCTTCATATTCACTACTGTAGCTGTGGCCCAGAGAACCAGGAAGTTGCTGTCACCCTCCAGATGTCAGGGAGCTATAGGAAATCTCTGCTGATACCACACTTGCTTTGCAGGCTTGGGGTTGATGACTATTAGCAAATGGAATCTAGCTAGACTCTATAAACTGTCCGACCAAGACACCTGCTGCCTCCTCTGGAGGAAGGTGAGGACTCTGGTCTCCAGTCTGCCTTCTAAATCTCCCTACAAAGAAGAGTTTAGAAGGCCATAGTAAGAATACTGATAGAAACAAACGGAAAATTATCAAAAACAAAACACATGGACATTGTCTTCATTCTCTCTGGGTTTTTTTAAGGCTAGAGTCTCTTAATCCATTTGATAACTTAGCTTTCACGTTTCCCCCTTCTGGCTTCTTTGTACAATATTTTTCATGAAATTTTCCTTACTATCTTCCAATTCGCTATTTTTTTTTTTTGCTTTGACTATACTTGGCCTAGAGTTTACCCTGAATATCAATGCTTAAAAAATTCTTAAGACTTCTCATTGGTCCTTCTTTTCCCATCTGCATTTCTATTGTTTTTCATCTAATATTTTTTTCTTGCTTTCAATAGATATTGTATGTTCAATGTCTTTGAGTAACGTAGATGCAAATGCACTCGAACACCTTTGTGTCCATGTGGTTTACTGATTTTACCATCTTTCTAATGAAGAAGGCTTAAATTTCTTCATTGTTGAAATGTATTTTGGAACTTCGCTTTGCAGATCCATTTTGAAAGGCAGTCTCCTCCCTCGGATTTGTTTTATTTTTGTCTTTTATTTTTCCCTTCCTCTTCCTCAGTGTGCAGTTGAGAGCTTTGTGGTTGGTTCCACTCCATCTTCCACTCCCACCCTATTCCAGAACAAAGTCTTATGTGTCATTTCACGGCTCTTTCTCCTTGCCAGAATAATGCCAATCCAGATGTGGAGACAGTGTGTGGCTTGGCTTGCTTCTCATTGTGAGGCTGGGTGCCCTCTGCCCCTCTTACCTTGCCCTATGCTGGTCTGCATCATCCTGAAGCAGGATCTTCCTCTGGTCTCCTGTCTCCCAGAGAATTTTTTTTTTAAATAATAAACCTTTCTATTGAAGTACAATGAACATGCAGAAAAGTACACAGGCCATAAATGAATACCTAGATGAGTTTTTTAATATATATATTTTTAGTTGTTTATTTTATTTATTTATTTATATGTGGTGCTGAGAATTCCAGCCCCCAGTAAATTTTCGCAAAGTAAATGCTCTGGTGGAATGAAAAGGAGCTGGGGCTCTTTGGAGTGGGCATCTACCAACCTGACACAGAAAAGAAGTCTCCAAAGAAGATCAAGGAGTTCCTGGATAGAAGAGGGAGCTCCACTCAGGAACAGTGAGGTTCTTCTTTTATTTTTTGGTACTGGGGATTGAACTCAGGGGCACTTGACCACTGAGCCACATCCCCAGCTCTATTTTGTGTTTTATTTAGAGACAGGGTCTCACTGTGTTGCTTAGCCCCTTGCTTTTGCTGACGCTGGCTTTGAACTTGAGATCTTCCTTTCTCAGCCTCCCGAGCCACTGGGATTACAGGCATGTGCCACTGCATCCAGCAACAGTGAGGTTCTTGACGTATGTGATGAGAAATAATTTCAGCACCCACCAGTTGGAGGCATAGACAGAGGTTGATTTAGGAAAGCAGGTACATATTCAAGGGAGAATGAGGGCAATCTCAAGAGAGGGATGCCGTTGGGGTAAAACAAGGAATACACATTGAAGGGAGAGTGAGAAACATATTTTAAGGGTTCCTGGGATTTCTTTGAAAGGAAACTTGTTGAAGAGTAGGTATGGAAAGGTAAGTAGAAATGATATCAGTCTGGTGATCTCAAGGTGGGTCCTGGTGGTCTGTTCATTCTCAGGATCCTCAGGCTGCGATGGTCTTCATTATCTGATCAATAGGGACTGCTGCAAAGTCCCCTAAATTATAGGTTCCTCAAGATAGCTTATCTCTTTGTTGGTGTATTTTTTTGGGGGAAGGGCTAATTAACAGTGCACAGGTAGACTTACAGGTTTTCCAGGAATTTGGGAGTAACAGGCCTGGAAGGAAGACTGCCTTAGTGAGTGACAGGCCTGGAAAAGTATGTGAAACTTCTAAACTAAAATCTTATTTCCTTGTCCTTCCTTTATGTCTCTTTTCCATCTATTTACAAATTCCTTCTATCCTACATCAAACCCAGAGCAAGAAAAGCATACTACTGACCTCTAGAAGGCCCCTAGTGTTCCTTCCGGTCCTTTCAAAGGTAACTGTGCTCCTGCCTTTTTTAACAATCCTTTGGGACCCAGAGCCCAGCAGCACCTCCGTCACGTTTCCCACGCAGTGATTTTGGGCTCTGTTCTGCTTCTGGCTCACAGAAAGTTCACCTTGTTTCTGAGCCCAACTCTGTGTGTTGGGTTATATATTAGAATGTTTTATTCATCACTGGTTAGAACAGAGAACTCACCACTCCATCTTGATTAGAAGTCCAGCAGGATCTGTTTATGGGATGTCAGTAGCTATGACTGGAGACCAGGGAAATGGTAGCAGATAGGCTGTGTTCAGTGGGTGAAAAAAGCATTTGTATGTTTCCTAGTGAATTCAAAATTTTGTCTTGAAATAGCAGACAACAAAAAATGCAGGTAATTGAGATGACTTAAGACACACACACACAGATATACACATATGTGTGTGTGTGTGTGTGTGTTTCCCCAGCTAATCCAGAGAGACTGGAATGAAGAAGACTGCTCAGAGTTACTTGCTGGGAGGGAGTTTCTGTAATCTGGGTGAGGCATACCAAGGGCCCATGAGGGCAGTCACAGTGGGGTGGTAAGATTGCAAGAATGAGTTTGGGTGATAAATAGGAGGTGTCTGATTGGATGGATGTCAAAGATGATTTTTTAGTTTCTGGAAAATTGGTGGAAAGTGGTATAACTTATAGAGCTTAAAGGAGTGCTAGGAAAGGAGCAGGTTTGTGGGAATATATTTTATTTATTTAAAAAAGTTTTAAAAAATTGTTTTGGGATCCCGGGGATTGAACTCAAGGGCATTCAACCACATTCCTCAGCCCTGTTTTGTATTTTATTTAGAGACAGGGTCTGACTAGGTTGCTTAGCACCTTGCTTTTGCTGAGGCTGGCTTTGAACTTGCGATCCTCCTGCCTCAGCCTCCCAAACCCACTGGGATTACAGGTGTGTGCCACCCGGCCCAGTGGGAATTTGTTTTATTTGTGGCTATCTCTGCATGTCCTCTCCCAAGGTTCTGGTCTTCTGACTCAATTGACAAATACATTTGTGTTGAGTCCCTGGTTGGGTAGGGAATTAACTAGCAGACATGGTTGGTCATGTTTAGGCTGGGGCTCTTTGGAGTGGGCATTCATCAACATAAAGGAAATGATGGTCTTCAGGTTGACCTTTCCTGTCCACAAGGTACAGGGGATGCCCAGATTCCATTTGGGCCCTTTTGAGAAAACTAGGGGAAGAAGCAGTGAGTCAAGTGCTTCCCAGAGAAGGGCAGGTGCAAGGGAGAGGAATTCCAGCCTTTCCTTTCTTTTGATTGGTTAGAATTCAGTCCCCACCAACTTCTGCTTCTTAAGGTCCTTTGAAACCTGGGACCCTGGCCTCCTGTAGATACTTCAGTGATTTGATACAAATGCGTCTTGGAAACCTGGGGTCAGGAGGACACATTTTGCCTTACCTGTGATTCTACAGGAGGTGTCCAGGAGGTCTATGAAGACCCTTCTTCTGATTCTTCTCTTTTTCTGCCTACCCCTAAGCCTCTCCTGATCATGGAGCCCTCATCATGTTGCTCACTGGTCGGGCTGAGTGTTGCAATCCCCTGGTCAGGCTGATGTCTAAGTAGCAATCTAAGCAGGTTCCAGAATCACCTCACTGGAGTCTGGGGTCTCCAGAGGAGTCAACTTAGACCCTAGAAGTTTACTCCAGGGAGAGTCAACACACAGAAAGCCGAATCTCTTTCATCTTCACACTGTATCTCTTTCAGCTTCACCCTATACTCCTTGGGAAACAGATGATCACTATTGTAATGATCTTGCTCACATTATTGCTAATTTGGGGCAGGAACGGAATAATAAGATGTTGTGACCTGTGAAACCATGATCCAACCCCTACATTCCATAGAAGAGGCCCAGGGAGGTCAAGGCACTTATTCAAGGTCAAGCCAGGAATACTTTCTTTTGTCCTCCCTCCCCACCCCCATCCCTGGCTCCCAGAGGGCTTCAGAGCCACCTTAGTGAACTCTAGGGTGTTTACCATCAATCCAGATATTGACAACGTTTTGGGGAGGGTGCTGAGAGCCCCTTGGTCCCATGGACCTTGTAAGATCTGAGCTTGGGGTCTCATCAAAGTCTTGCATTCAGCCAGTCTTCCCCTGCAGGCTCCTGCACCTGGGATTGGAAGAATGAATAGGGACCTTGTTTGGTAGGAATTTCTTTCGTCTGCTGTTTGCTTTGGGTTTTTTCCCTCTCCATTCCTGGCTCCTAACCCAATATTTGGTTTTCTGTGAGCACTAAATATATTTTTTTCATTTAACCCCCAGAATCATGGCTTCCTACCTGCTTCCCACGACCGGATCCACAGCCTGGAATGAAAACAGAACCCAGAGGGCATCAACAGCTCAAGGCTGAGGGGGTGGCAGTTCCGGGGAGGGGGAGGTGCAGCGCCGGGGAGGGAGGGAGCACTCACCCACGCGGGGCACCTCTTAGACGTCCTGAGAAAGAGAGCAACAGGGGGAGGGAGGCGACTCCTTGGCTTCTGTCCCCTACCTCCTCCAACCAGGGCCTTGGGACTCTTCTCCCTATGCAAAAAGTGTCCTGTCCACCCCCAGCACCTCCAAATCACCTCAGCCTTCCAGGTGCAGGCTGCTGAGGTAGACCCAGGGCGCCGTCAAAACCTGCACCTCAAGCCCACCCTGCCCACACCTTCGCCCCTGCTCCAGCCTGGCTGCAGCCCCCTTGGAGGGCTCCCCCACCTTCCTGCTGGCTGCACTGTTTACAGTCAAGGCAGCAGCGCAGGCGTGAGCTAAATCCTGAGCTAAATCAAACTGGGCAGTGGAAAATTCCCCTCCGGAGCCTCCTGGGTAGCAGCTCTAAGCAGCTGCTATTGAACACCGGGGCTTGTTAGGCACCTGGCTTTCAGGTCCCCCACCCACTAAGCCCCCAGCTGGGGAGGAGGTAACTGTTTCTCTCTACTTCAGAGCCAGGGAGGGGTAGCCAGGAGCCCTGCTCCCCAGAACTGCCCCATGTTAATGCCTGTTAAAAATCTCATCTTAAATCAGACTTGGTTTTCCAGATTTGAGAGCCGGTGGCAGTACATTCTGTCTCCGTCTGGTTGAGCAGGAAAACAGGAGACAGAGCTTCCTACCACCTGATTTACAGCCTTGGCGTGTTTTTGACACACAAATCACTCGAGAGAGTGAGGCTCGATTGTGGTTCTGCAGATGGGATCTGGCAGGATTGCTTCCTGCCTGGGTGGGGAGGGCCGGCCAGCTCAGGCATGTAAGTGGCTTAGGAAGAGGCCTCCTTCCTGTTTGAAACGCTGCCCACTGCCTGCCCCCCAGATGTGTATGGTACCCCCAAGGGCCATGTTGGGGCACAGGGTTGGTGGGGAATGTGCAGGGCAAGGGGGATTGGCTCACAAGTCCTGGTGAGCAGCAGGGCCTTTCTGATCTCCCTTGGTCCCCTTGTACCTTTTCTTGCTTCACCTGCCTTTGTTTCTTCAACGTGTGTCTACCTGTCAGGCATACACCAGGCACTGGACACTGTGGTAGCTTCTGAGAGGGACTTGGAAATAGGAATGCAAAGATTCTTCTAGGAAAGGTTGAATGCAGTTAGTGTCAGAGAATAGGTAAGATAAGTTGCCTGGGGATTCAAAGCCTCAGGGGAGGCTTCCCTGAGGAAGGGGTGGCAGTGTTTGTCAGGACAGAAGACAGAGGAGCTGTCCTTGCTATGAGAAGGATCTGATCCTCTGGGATTCTCTGCTATACCTCTGACTCTGTCCCTGACTGAAGCCTGCCCAGAGCACTGTCTGCTTTTAACTCTTAGCCATCCCAGCTGTCAAGTCTCCTCTGCCATTTCCGTCAGGAGCCGAGGGGTTTCTTTGAGGCTGGCACCAGGCAGGCATCCACTCCTCTGCCTCACCCCCACTACAAGGCTTGGGTTCCACTGTCCCTTTAAAGTGTGCTGTGCTTTGGGTGTAGGTTCAAGTCTTACTTCTTGAGAGAGAGAGTTCCAAGGCTCTTCTGAGCAGATGGCAATGGGTTTGGCTGATCTGGTTGAGTAGGCTTGGGGGTCCCCTTATCTTTTTCTTACTCCCAGATCTGTGGCTGTGGGGGCTGCCACAGGATGCCTTACTTCTCCACCACTTCTCCTGACCCTTCCCCCTGGGCCATCTGAAAGGTCTTGCTGGTTTATACAGGACGTGGTGTGGGCACCACTTTATTCCACTCCAGCATCAATAAAGGGTTTGGGTGCCTAGCATATAACAACCAAGTAGAAGATAGCCTGTCCTCCAGAGCTCACAGCCCATTCACATCTGTACATTAGACTGCGCTTACCACTTAGATTTACACTTGACCTTCATCCCCACATCTCCAGAGGTGGGTAAGGGAGATACTGTTGCTGCTTCCAGTACAGAAACAGGTGACCCCAAATCCAGAATTGCCACAGTCTGGCTGGGCACAAATCACGAGCCACTGAAGCAGGAACAAACTTTATTTTCAAACTGCAGGAAAACACTTCACACAGCTCCCGGGGAATCCTCCCAAACGCCACGAGGCTTCTCCAGGAACCCCCAGCCGGAAATATCTCTCTCGGAAATCCCCCCTCCTGCACTTCCCCAACCAATGGGAACTCTCGGGGAATCCCCGGAAATCCCCACGAGAACTCCAAAATAGTGCGAGAACTCAAAAGTTGCGGCAGAGGCGGATAGTAATGCCTCGCCTGTCAATCAATACTGTTGGCAAAATGCCAGGGGCCATACAGACTCGGCCGTGGCTCTCAGCACAGAATCTTGGTGGTTTGCTCACATCTTGCCATCAGCTGGTGAACTCAAGTCTTGCTCTTATCACTGTGACCCTGTTCAGTTTTTTCTTCCGTGAACAACCTACCTCACTGGGTGGTTATAAAGATCAAATGCATGTAGAAGTCATGCCATAAGATTAGATTTCCTCCTTTTGGGTATGGGAGCATGTGGTATGCTTATGTGAATCTCCCCACATTGGTTGAGGTGGGAAATCTTGCCTCCATCTGTCTTCCCTCGCTTTGATTCTTTTTGAGGGGGAAGGGGACAGGGGACAAGGTTGCAGGAGAGAGGAGAGACTGTCTGAAGGGTAGGAGAGATATCTGGGGCTTCATTAACACAGGAACCCCGTCCTTGGCTCATCCCAGAGGGCGGAGGCCGGGCTTGTTGTTACTCTGCCCTGCCTGCCGGCAGAGGCAGCTTATGGATTTGGTGACAGATTTCTCTGAAGAGATGAATGAAGCAATTGTGCATTTGGTGTAGAGGAGATTCCAGACAGAGGAGATGTTTTCAATGGCAAGAACCCTGAAATGGAGTATTTCAACGAATCAACAAATACAGGTATCGACTTTGGCATCCTTTGATGGTCCTGTGAGCACTTGTAAGCCTCTTGAAGCTGTTCTTGGCATAGATGAACCATGTCTAAAAGCTTTTATTCTCGTCTCCATTTTAATCACCCCTTCTACCTCTTGGAGGGATTCCTAACTCAAATTCTTGGACTACAAAAGCAGTTAACGGAATCCCTGGTGGATGAGGTCCCAAATCAGAAAGATAGTTTTTCCATAGCTCCATAGTTGTTCAGAAACATCTGATAACCAATTTAAGGGGTCTCTGAGGAGTTTAAGGTGTTTTGTGTGAAGAAAGGTTCTCCTTGCCTGTTTATCAGCATTTTAAAGAGGACAGCTAAGGGCTAGTGGTATGCAGAGACAGACCTACAAAATATTTATTTGGCAAGTACTGGGGTTTTACCATTTATATTTGGAAGTTGGAGGTGAGAGTGGTGGGTCAGAATGGTGGGGAACCCCCAGAAGTTGTGTGCCTAGGTCTGTCCACAGACCTAGAAGTTGTGTGCCTAGGTCTGTCCACAGTGAAGGACACACCATATGCTGTTGAGAGTTGGGGGTGAAGAAGCAGTGAATGTGACACAATCCTGGCCAGACACAGAGCAGCAAATATGTGGTGGAGGGGTGGTGGGAATAAAGGGTGAGATTGGAAATTGGAGTTCCTGGCTTAGAAACATCTGGGAGAGGGAAATTACCCTCTCTTCCAAATACCTAGAAGTTTCTTCCATCCTGTCTTGAGAAGATAGCTTTAGACCGAATTTTCTGGTACTACAGAGCTTGCTCAGGGATTTCTGTGAAGATGAGTGAGCTTGGCTGTGGAGACCAGCCTCCAGCCCTAAGGCTGTCTCTGGGTGGCACCTGGCCAGTGTCCTCTTATTGACACCGCAGCCCTGCAGGGCAACATGGAGGCTCCTGGGGGTAGGGAAACAGGTCAGAAACAGAAACTATAATTAAATCTTTTTTTACCTACCCTCACCCCCAGCAGGAAGTTATTCTTGGTGCTCAGCAGGGAAGATCGGGCAGTGGTGGGGTATGACAAAAAGGCAGCTTTTGACCTTGTGGCCTTCCTGGTGATTGGGTGGAGAGGTTTAAAGATTGAAGAAGAGATTTCTTTAAGCATCTTTTGAAAATAGGGACGGAGGAGGATATCTAGTTTGATTCTTTGTAGACTCTATTGCTACTCATGGCAGGGAGAAGGCAATGCTGAGCACTGGGGCTGGCCAGCTAATCCGTCCACACCAGCTCCCTGGGTCTTGGTCCTTGGACATTAGAGCTGAATGTGAACAATCTGGAGAAACAAGTGGGAGTAGTTCTGCTTGTGTGGGCTGAGGCAGGCGTAGCTGCAGTCAGCAAGGGGCTTGTGTTATCCAAATTGGTGGCCAGCGTTTAATCTCAGCAGAGTTTGGAATTATGGGGCTTCATTAGCACCTCCCCTCCCTGCCCCTCCCGTGGAGTCAGACTAGAGCCCAAACCTCAGGCCTGAGGACACTGAGTGAGAAAGCAGAGGCAGAGGATTAGCTGTTTAGCCAGCACTCCCCTTCCCATCCTTTCTTCCAGGGTCCTTTGGGAAGAGCTGTTTATTCCTCCTGCCTTGTCCCCTGTGTGTCCACTACTCCATCAATCCTGCAGTCCTCTCCTCTTCTCCCCAAGCCCGGAGCCAGGGCCAAGGAGCGTAGCCAAGAGTGCAACTTGGTCTGGTGTCCCGCAGAAAGGATTGCAGCATCTCCCATTCAACGCAAGCCAAAGTCTGGGAGAAATGGGACGTGAGGCTCAAGTTCTTGGAGCAGGGACTGCAAACACTTCGCCTTCAAGAAGGAAAATTACCATCCACTGAGGGACCTGCCTCCAGAATGAAGACTTAGGATCCTTAGGATCCTGTTCTTCTGCTCCAGCTACTCCTCCGGGGCAACATTCTCCTTCACTTGCATTTTTATGAAAAGCAAATCTCCATTTCACTGGGCGCATCCCTCCCCTTCAGTTCTTTCCTCTTTGAGCTCCTGCCTCTTCACCTGCGCAGCCAGGGTCCCCCAACTCCCGCCTGGTGTTTCCCACTTGTGTACATGCAATTTCCTCCTACAACTAATGGTTAATGCTCCTGACTGGGGCAGGACATGCAGTATCCCTGGCATCTCTGATGTGGATGAACAGGATGGGGAGGGGAGGAAAGTTCTGGAAGGCTCTCATCCTTGGTAGCTGCTGACGTTGTCTAGGCCTGCCCTTACATCCAGAGTGCCTTCGCTCCTCACCCTCTGCATCACCCACTCCCACCTTTGCTGTCTTGTCCTTTTTTAGTTTTCACTTCAACTTCTTCTTAGCATCCCTGGCCACTACCATCTATGCTGAAGCCACCGGGATGCCAGCCATAGTCTTCCCATTGTTCTTCTTGTGCCTTTACAGCCCCACAATGAAGCCAGAGTGATTTTTTAACTTCGCTGTGGCTGAGCCAGCCTCTGCTTGCCCTCCAGCATTTTCCTTAGCCTTGGTGGTGATGACCAAGAGGTTCAGGGTGGCCCATCTGAAGACCTCACAGTTCCTGTCTCTTGCTACGTCTGCTTCACATACTGAATTCCAGCTTTTCCTGTCAGAATGTGTTCTTGGCCCTGCCTCCAGATATCTGCCAGTGATATCCCTCCTTCCCAGGGTGCTTGGTGTGGGTGTCTGTACTAGCACACGTGTATTCACACACACACACACACACACACAACCATCTAAACCAAGGTTCAATCACCTTTAGGGATTATAATTTCCAGAAATAATTTTCTGATGGATCCCTCTAGGTCCTGCATCCCACCTCACGTAAAAATGTACACTTCAATTTAAGTGTCCTTTGACTTTTCTGTAGCTTTTGTTGCTGTTGACTACTTCTGCCTTCTTGAAAACTCTTCTCTGGCTGGGTATAATGGCACACACCTGTTATACTGGCAACTCAGGAGGTTGAGACAGAAGGGTCACAAGTTCAAGCAAGGCCAGCCTTGGCAAATTAGTAAGACCTATCTTAAAAATAAATAAATAAATAAAGGCTGGGATTGTAGCTTGGTGGTAGAGTCTCCTGAGTTTGACCTCCAGTACTGCAAAAAAGAAAAAGAGAAAATTTTCATCTGTGTTATTTGCATTGGGATTGCCTCCTGAGTATCCATTCTTTCTATCTTTTGGTAATATGTCAAGTACCATGCTTTTTGTTTTTGCAATACTGAGGATCAAACCCAGGGCTTCAATCATGCTAGGCAAGTGCTGTACCCCTGAGCTACATCCCTGGCTCTTCCCTGTTTTTTATTTGAGGAATCTACTGAGTCTACGTGCTTTGTAGAAAATCAGCTTCATCTCATGCTCTAAGTTTGGGGAAATGACTTTGGCATAAACTAAGAAGAGCCATAGAAATTGGTTCCAGGGTGGAATGTGACTAAATTCAAGCCAATGTTTGTTGGTAGTTTCTGGGTAAGAAGTTTCCTTGTATCTCTGGGAGATCTCTGGGTATGATGATCTCTTTCCCCTGATTTTGGAGGGGAAAATAGGAAACCTGGGAGTTTTTGGCAGCAGGCCTTAGAATAAAAGCTAATCCTGCCGAAGGCAGAGCCAAAGGACAGAAAGAAATTGGGTCTTTGATGTCATTGGTAGAGCTGCTGAATCAAATCAAACCTGAAGCCAGAATTGATCCTGTGTTTCCAGTTTTTTTTTAAATCACTTTTATTATTTGGGCCACTTTGAATTGACTTTTTTTGTTACAGGTAGAAAAATCCTTATGCACTCACTTTTTTTCTCCCCTGATTTTTTTTCTCCTCCCTCTGTGGTCACTTCTTTCAACTCCTCAGCTTCCTCTTCCTTTCCCCTTCTGTTGTGTAATGGTGATTTTCTGTGATTCATCCTATTGTCATTTATCAACTGAATGACCTCATTTATGATTTCAGTTTGCCATTGTCTCCTAAATCTATCATATCCAAAGTCCAGGCAGAAATATTTAAAAACTTTCTAGCATCTCTTATTTGTCCCACAGATTCAACAAGTTCAAAATTGGACTTTTTATTTTATTTTTTATAGTACTGCAGATTGAACCCAGGGCCCCATGTATGCTGGGCAAGCACTCTACCACTGAGCTACACCCCCAGGTCTTTTTCAATTTTTATTTTGAGACAGGGTCCCACTGAGTTGCCCAGACTGGCCTAGAACTTGTAATCCTCCTGCCTCAGCTTGCAGAGTAGCTGGGATAACAGATGCATACCCACAGTGCCTGGCTCAAAATTGAACTTTTTATTATTCCCCACCAACCTGTTCCTTATTCTGTGTTTCCTACCTTTGTTAGTGGCTCAATCATCCTTCCTACTGTTGGAGTTAGAAGCTGAGCCTCACTGTCCTTGCACACCACCCGTGTCCTTAGTCCCATCTCATCTGGGCCCTTATCCTGCATCTCCACTGCCTTGCCTTGAAAGCCTGTCCCCTCTTGATAGACTAAGACTGGGCCCTCCAATGAGGCCTCTTCACAAAGGACAGCCATGGTCTCTACCTAGAATCTTTTGGTGATTTCCCCTGTCCTGTTTGAGGACCAGCTCCCAGAATTATCACTGTCGTAGGTCTCTTGATCTTCTGGAAGTTTCTAGGTCTCTTTTCTAGGGCTTTGCCTATGTCACTTTTCCTATCTTGGCAGCTGTCCCACCCCATCCTATTTCTCCAGGCAGACACCTGTGTTCAGGCTGAGGTGCTCCCAGGGTTGGCTGCCCACTTCTGTCTCTGCAGACACTTTTGTGCTGATCCCTATCATACTCTGTCAGCTTCTGAGACTGACACTCCTTGAGGGCAAGGACATAGACCCCAGACCTCCCTTATAGTGTATCTACCTGTCTGCACTTTATCTGCCAACTCAGTGAGGAGCACGTGCCTCTTACCTCTGTGTCCTAAGTCCCCAGTGTCCTCAGTCACAGCATGGCACTTGACCTGCAGTAAGTGCTCTACAGATGTTCAGCCAAGTGAATGAATGGACACATGAATGAGTGAGTGACC
Source organism: Marmota marmota marmota (assembly GCF_001458135.2). Taxonomy (NCBI): domain Eukaryota; kingdom Metazoa; phylum Chordata; class Mammalia; order Rodentia; family Sciuridae; genus Marmota; species Marmota marmota. The sequence continues at coordinate 7,984,445 of NW_026000223.1, forward strand.
TGGAGGCTTCTTCCCAGGAGCCTGCTTCCTGTGGCTCATCCAGCCCTGAGGGGAACGTCTGGTCATTGCAGGGGGCAATGCTAAGCAGGTGGCCCTCCTTTCAGCTTGAGGTGGGAGGGCTGTGGAGCACCCTGGAGGTCAGCCCTTTGGTAGCAGCAGCAGGTGTAAAGAGGAACTGGGACACTTTATTCTCACTACCAAGTCTACCCAAGCATCATGGGGCAATTGAGACAGACTACTTTGATCCCTACAATTTGCAAGATTTTTTTTTTTTTTTTTGCTACAGGGCAGAATACGGGGAAACTTTCAGGCTATTAGGGACTAGGCAGAGGAGCAGAGGTAGGTACTGAAGGAAAATGGAGAAGCTCTGGCTGCCCCCATTCTGTCCCACATTGCCTTTCTCACACCCATTCCGTAGTCATCAGCCCACCGTCTCTCCCTTCTGGGATCAAGCGCTCCTTCTTACTTTACACAGGACTAGAGGCCTGAGGGTTTGACACATCCACTTGCCTGTGGATTCAAAATAGGAATGTAGATGTGGGGGAGTCTGTTGCTGATCAGCTGATCCCAGGGCAGCTGCGGCGGGCGAGAGGGCACCAGTTTTGAATTATGTGTTCTGAATTATGATGAAAACTACCGATAATAACAACCACATGATGGGAACTCACCGTGATGCCTAATCCTCTTTCCAGCAGGCCCTCTTAATGAGGTCACTTTCTGCAGATGGGGATTGGATTTCTGGCGAGCATCTGAGAGCCCCCTGCTTCCAGCCACTCTTCCTCCACTCCTCCTCACTTCTGCAGTAGGATGTGGCAGGAGATGCTTCAGCACAGCCTCAGCAGGTGCTCAGAGGGGAGGGTACCATTGGAGCTGCCATCAGTGCTGGCAGGGTGCTGGGAGGCAGGGCCCCAACACTTTGCAGCACGACCCCTCGTCATCCTTACTCCCACTGTGGAACATGGCATGTCCCCTTTTCCATGAGGGGATGCCACCCTCTTTGATGGCATGGGAAGTAAGGAGGAACCAGGGCTCAGGATAGCAGGGAGCAGGGCACATAAAGGAGCTCAGGAGCAGCTGAACTCAGCAAGCAAGAGCTTGCTGGAGTGGCTTCCATGAGCTCTCTAGCCCCAAGGTACAGCCTCAGCAACCACCCAGGGTTCTCCCCACTCTGGCTGCTGTGCCTTCCTGTCCAGGGGCCACCCTACACAGCATTTGTCATTACTGCCATGCCCGTGTCCTGCCTCCCTCCTGCCTTCATAGGCTCTAAGCTCCCGCCATCTATAAGATCATAGAATTACCATTCCCAGGGATATTTGAACTCCATTAGGGCTTTTCAAGTCCAAAAGACCTTTAAGAAGTAAAATAATGATGGTGGAATCTGACAGGCTGCTTTGGAGAATATTAGAAGACAAGAGGGTCTCCTAGGGCTGGTCTGAATAGTCATGATGCCTTTCCCACCCCATCTTCTTTCCTTCCTTCCTCCCTCCCCCTCTCTCAGTCTCTCTCTTCCCTCCTTCCTAGCTTTCTTTGGGCTAGGCCCCGGGCTTGACACTGGGATGTGGAAGGGGAAGGTCATGGCCATTGTCTTAAGAAAGGCTTCACTTCAAGCCACCTCTATGTAAGTGCTGACTTTTCAGAGGAGGGAAAGGGGCATCTGCTGGGAATGAGGTTGGTGATGAATTCTCTGCTTTCATGTGACCCCTCTGGTGGACTGGGGGCCCCTAGTTCCAGTTTCTGGTGGCTAGAGGCACCCAGCAAACAGAAGCAGGTTCTTTAGAGTCACCCTTGCTCTGGTTTGGCAACCATAGGATTTGTAGCCGGCGGCTGAACCTAGGGTGCAGTTGGTGGATAGAAGCACCTAAGTGTGGGGATGAGTCCCTGCCCACTTCTGTTCGCACTCAGAGTTGGGGACAGAGGACTCCTCTCATGTTCTCCCTGGGACTCAGTAGGAATCAGAAGCTCACAGCTCTGTGGTCCCTTGACTTTGGTGACTTGGAAAGGGATGGCAAAGAAGTAGCTAGAAACAGTCTGCCTGGCCTCAGCAGGTTCCCTGAGCTGCTGCTGGCTATGGCCTCTTGTGTTTATGGGCCTGAGTGTGGCCAGTGCTGCTAGTCTTAGCACCCAGGATGGCCCTGTCAGCCCTCACTAGGTCCCCTTTACCCACTCAGCCATGGCTGAGATTCTGCTGTGTCCTCATCCTGTTCGTGAGGGACCTGGCTCTCTGTGGCCTGCAGAACTGGCTACATAATTTGTATAGCTCAGTGAAAATGAAATGCACAGTTCCTCATTAAAAAATTATTAAGAATTTCAGGATGGTGACAGCAAAGCATTCTAACTGGTATGAAGCCAGCCCTGGCTTCCTAATATTTGTTTCTCAAAGGGGGATCTTTGGGCCATCATGAAAACAACTCTAAATAAGAATTTTCAGGCCCCGGTGACAGGTGGCAGAGGAGTTAGTTCTGGCCAATGCTCTCCAATTGCATCTTGGAGATTAGGGACTGCTAATTCCAGCTTCCTACATACAAGATAGCTTCCTTTGCTTTCCCCAGTCCCCCACCCCCAGCTTCTGTGTATTCTCTTGTGGGTTTTCATCTCCGAAGAGCAAAGGAAGTGTGTGTGTGTGTGTGTGTGTGTGTGTGAGTGAGAGAGAGAGAGAGAGAGAGAGAGAGAGAGAGAGAGAGAGAAGAGCAAGCTGAAGAAAGAATGGTGGTATAATCAGAGATTGGTTTTGCATTAACCTCTGTGCCAACCCTTTCCTTTGTGTGTGTGTTGGGAGGGGGCTGCTGTGTACAGTTCCCGTTGTTCTGATGAGCTGGAGATCTAGGTACAGTTTCTTTCCTGCTTTCTGCATCCAGAGTTAGACCCCAGCCATCCACCCAGATGTTTGGAAGGGAAGATAAACACTGCCATGCAGGGGAGCTCATACTGAGAGCAGAGATGGAGGTTTAATGGGCTTGTTATCAGGCACCTGCTGCGTAGCACTGTCCTTCTCCCAAGAAGACAGGCCCGGAGATAAATTACCTGGCTAGATCAGCCTCCTGGTGAGAAGACAAATGCTTCTGAGCAGAAAGGAATGAATTTAAAACTAGGCAGGTCATAGGGTGAAGGACAAGACTCAGTTCTGCTGATTTGGGGAGAGAAACTCAACTCTCCCTCTGCTGTGTCCTATCCAAGGCATCAATTAATCCAGAAATAGTTGCTCAGGGACTCCTGGGCTCCCAGTGCTGTGGAGGACACAGAGGGCTCTCCATCATGTCCCTACCTGGAATGAGCTCACTGACTAGTTGGTTCCTCCTCCTTAAGGAATGGGGCCATGGGTTTGTCACTTGGCAGGGCCTGGCCCATGGAAAGTGCTTTTCTTCAGAAAAGCTGACTGAGGGAACTCAATTGAAAAAATGGTGGCCAAGTGGTCACAAGGACGCCAAGCTCTTCAGAGCTCAGCCAGTCAGATTCACAGCGATGAAAGGGAACTTCCGGTTGGGTGGAGGTGGAGAACTGTCAGAGAGATGGGATTTGAGCTGTACCTAGAAGGATTTGGATTGTGGGGAGCTAGATTGAGCACAGAAGCCCTGGAGTTAGGATGACATAGTTACCAATGGCAACTCAACTTTTTTTTTTTTTTTTTTGAGGGGGGAGTAACTGAAGATTGAACTCAGGGGCACTCGACCACTGAGCCACATCCCCAGCCCTATTTTGTACTTTATTTAGAGACAGAGTCTCACTGAGTTGCTTAGCACCTCACTTTTGCTGAGGCTGTATTTGAACTCGCAATCCTCTTGCCTCAGCCTCCCAAGCCACTGGTATTACAGGTAAGCGCCACTGCCTCCAACTTCAACTTTTAATAGCTGTGCGGTTTTGGGTAAGTCAACTTTTCTGAGCTTCATTTTTCCATATCTAAAATGGAGAGATTATAGTATCTTCCTCATAGGATTTTTGTAAGAATTACTTAAAATATTCCCCATAAAGCACTTAGCCTGGTGCCTGGCATATCATAGATGCTCAATAAAAGACAAAAGTTGGGGGCTGGGGATGTGGCTCAGTGGTAGAGCACTTGCGTAGCATGTGTGAGGCATTGGGTTCAATTCTCAGTGCCATATAAAAATCAATAAATAAAATAAAGGTATTGTGTCCATCTACAACTAAAGAATATATTTTTTAAAAAAAGGCAACTGTTTTTTAAAAAAATTATTAACTACAAAGATGTGAAGCAGGAAAGCATAATTCATTTGTGAGGTAACAACTTCTGTCTTGCTTAAGAAAAATGGAGTTTATTTAGGTAATAGATGGCTTTAAATTTTATGATGGAGCAAGTCTATGTAAAGTGTTGAATGCCAGATTCAGAAAATGAGCTTTTTTGGAAGAGGAGAAGAAAAAAAAAAAAATCAAGTGACCCTCTGGGGTCTTAGAGAATGATTCAATTTGCTCCCAATTGTTTTGTCAGGTCATTCTCACATTGGTTCTGGTCTGTGTGTATCATATCCTTTCCCCAATTATTTTAAAATTATTTTCAGATGTTACAAGTGTCATTTAATTTTGGAAATAATCAGGAAATTTTTGGACCATATGAGTAAAAAAAAAAAGTTATTGGAAATTGAAAGGGGAGACTCTTGGAATTTAAAAAATTGTAATCCAAGGCTTTGCCTCGCTTTTGGCTGCGGTTAGGCCAAGGAGGACATGAAAAGATGTGCTGTCTCCAGGGAAGGGGAACAGGGTAGGGGGGGTGCGGGGAAGCATGTAGAAAGTTGGGGGGAGCATTTGCCAGGACCGGCAGCTCTGGAGGGCTGGGAGGTCCACACTGGAGAAATACTTCTTTACATAGGATTGTCTAAATAGGCCTCCTTTCTAGAAGGTGACCCGTAAATAGACATAAAAATGTAAAATACGCAACTCCTTTGGTCCAGCTTCCCCCCTTCTGGGAGTTTATGTTAAGGAAATAATCAGACAAGAATGTCCGTTTTTGTCTTGTTTAGGATAGCAAAGACATGAAAACAGCTGAAGTATCTGTTAATGTGGTATGGATTTTTTTTTAAAGTGTTCAATAGAATACTAAGCAATTATTAAAAATTATGGTACATATCTGTATATATGGCTATTGGCAGTTGTCCTTTGATGGAATGTCAAAGAAAAAAAGCAGGCCTCAAAGCAATGTATTTGGACGGTCAAATTTATGTCAATTACATTTATATATGCATAAAAACTCAGGAAGGCTATGAACCAACTTATTATAGTGGTAATCGTAGTTGTGAGTATTTATATTTTTATATCATATGAAATCTTAACAACATATCACTTTAATCACAAGAAAAAAATATATTTCAGATTTTTTCAAATATCCTTGTGTCTTTTTCTTTTTGTGGCTTTGAAAGGAACAAATATCCATAAACTGCCTTCCAAGTAGCTGATTTGAAAGTAAATAATGAGCCAGGTGTGGTGACACATGCTGTAACCTCAGTGAGTTGGTCAGCTGAGGCAGGAGGATCCCAATTTGGAGGCCAGCTTCAGCAGCTTAGTGAGACCCTGCCTCAAAATAAAAAATAAAAAGGGCTGGGGATGTAGGTCAGTGGCAAAGTGCCCTTGAGTTCAGTTCCCAGTACCAAAACCATAAATAAATAAATAAATATAAAAGAAAATAATGTGACAGAGCCACCATAGAAGAGAAGATGTCTTGATGGTTGACATAATTAAAATCAATATCAATTATTAGAAAATAATTACATTCACTATAAATACCTTTGGAAGATGGTTTCTATCAGATGTATAGCTTGTGATTACAGCTAAACATAAGATCCACAGGCATGTTTTAGGATGGTTCATGTTGCTCCTCCCTGGAGCTCCCTCTAGCTGGGCTCCTGGGGGGTCCCCTGCAAAGGGAGTGGAGCAGGATCTCAGACTCAGGCAGTGTTCAGTGGCTCAGTCTGCCTGCTGTGCATTTCGAGAGAGCAGGATCCCTCAATGACCCAGGGAGGCCCATAGATGAGATGGTGAGACACGGGCTCACTTCCTTGTTTACCAGGCCCTCACCTTGGCAGCAGCAGATGCCCTTGCCCCATCCATCAAAGCAGGTGTTAACTGGGCACTTGGTACATGCCTCATGGAGCTGAGGATACAGAGCTGATGGGAACAAAGGGCTGTTGCTCTCCAGGAGCCTGTGACCCCTCCTTCTAGGGATGGGTAATAGCTGGCAATATTAGGGTGGCAGTTCGCTGGGCAGGTGGTTGACCAACCCATCCATTAAGGAATCAAGGGTGGTGGGGTGGGCGGGATGTCTGACCTGGAGATGATTAAGATGATTAACATGGTAACTCACTCCTTGCTGTGATTTCTGAGGTAAGGATGTGGTGCCACTGTGAATTGGGACGTCTGAGGTCAAGTGTGAGGCAGTGTCACGTGGTAGCTAAAAGCAGGGTGGCGGAGGCAGACGGATTTGGATTTGAATCCTGGCTCTGCCTCTGTTTACTGACTCTGGCTTTGGGCAAGCTACTTAATCATTCAGCTCCAGTTTCTTTACTCACTGACAAAAATAAAAGTAAAGAAGAAATAATAACAATATCAGATCATGTAAACAAAGCATTTCGTATAAAGTGATATTTTTCTCAGCTAGGTATTATCATGCCCATTTAACAGAAAAGGAACCCGGGGCTTAGGAAGAAAGTAAAGTTGAACTCCCATCTTAAGCTCTTGCTTCTGAAACAGCCATCCTCCCAACTTCCTGTTGACACCTGCCCCTCCCCACCTTGCCCCCCAGCCTGGAACTCTTCCCCTACCCATCTCCATTCTGTGCAGCATTGTATACTCTTGTCTTATTTCCACTTCTTACATATTGGGTGTGAAAGGCAAGATAGAACCCCCTGTGTCCTTGGATAGGACTAGAGAGAAGAGTTGGGAGTTGGAGAAGGATAGTGAGATGAAAAGATCACTTCTGAAAAAAGGAACAGTAACATCTCTCAGACTGAAGATTCTGGAGAAACTGGACTAGAAGCTGTGTTTTCTGGAGAACTTTTCACTGCCTTGGCTTGGGAGAGAATGGGTGGGCTGGAAGTGGGGAGGGCCATGCAGGTGCCCTGCAGAACCAGGTGGTGAAGGGTGCGCTGAGATGAGGTGGAGGCAACAGATGGATGGACATTAGAGGAGTCAAAGTAGAAAGTCTAATGGCGTCATGTCCCTATTGTTGGAAGACCCCCCCCCAAACTCTATGTCCATGTGGAAATTTTTGCATGATTTTACATTTAAAGTTTTCACACTTAAAGCTTGTAAAGCTCTGATTTCCATGTCTGATTCTATTTTCTTCTGTCACATATTCATTTTCTCTGATGCCATGCAAATGAGGACCTCTCTAGGAAGAGAATACACACATTTGCTGCATGTTGAGGGATTCATTTATGTATAAGACTTTTTTTTTTTTTTTTTGCAGTGCTGGGGATTGAACCCAGTGCCTTGTGTGTGTTAGGCAAGCACTCTGCCACTAAGCTACATCCCCAGACTAACTTCTGCTTTTTTAAACAAAGAGTGTTTAGAAAGTTTGAAAACACCTACCTTGAAACTAGCCTGCATGTTCTGTTGCTGGCAACTCCCTGTGGGAGAAGTTGAGATAAAGGGAAGGAGGACAACCGGAGAGGGGGTCCTCAAAGCTCGGTTGACAGGGTGATGGTGCTAAAAGGATCAGCCTGAGCCCCTGGTTTGGAAGGAGGAGGGTGAGCCATCTGCAAGAAGGTGAAGGGAGAACAGTTGTGTGCATAAGCAGGGTGGTTGTGGGGTCCATGTGGCTTAATCTAACTGTTCAGGTTTGACAGCCTCAGTTTCCTCTTTCAACAGAGGTAACAATAATCTCTAGGAAGCAACTGAGCCAAGGTCTTATGTAGAGGGACCACTCAATAAGTGCTAGCTCTCTTCCCCTTGGAGGACCCTGGGGCCAGACACTTGCCTCCTGATATACTTGAAAACCAGTGAATACTTAGTCAAACTGCAGCGCCTCTGGAGTCCACCTCTGCCAACTCCTGTTTTCTGGCAGGGCCTGCCTGGCTAACTTCTGTCTGGGCAGGTGAGTCGGCAGGCAGCAGATGGGTAAGTTATTTTTAGCATCTCACAGAGGATGACGTATGTGAGTTTTAAGGCCACATACCTGGATCGGTGCTTATCTGACATATGCACACAGACCCAGGGAGCAGCAAAGAAGAAATTTCAATAGGATGACGTCAGGAAAGGGGCCACCTCCTGGGCCAGGCAGAACACAAGCACTCTACCATTTACCTCAGCCAAGTTTGCAGGGTAAGGTCCCAGGCTTTGGAATCTGATTCTTGAAGGCGCCTCCTTCTCACATAGCTCTGTGGCTTTCAGGTGCTGTCCCTTCTGCTGTGGTGTGAATATGATTTGTCCTTGCCAACACTCATGTTAAGGTTTGGTCCCAGTATAAGTGTTGAGTGCCATCCCTCCCCCCACCAGGGCTGGGGAGTGAATCCAGGGCCTTGTGCAAACACTCTACCACTGGGCCACACCCCCAGCTCATATGGGTCCTTTGAGAGGTGATTATCATATTAAGAGATTAATATTTTTCTCCAGGAAGTGAGTACTTACTCTCAAGGGACTGGATTGGTCACACAACAGGTTTTTATAAAGCAAGCTTGACACCCCTTAACCCTCTCCTCCACACAACTGCTTTTCTTTACATCTGCACCCTTGTCCTTTTACCATGGGGCCCTTATTAGAAGCCAACCAGATGCTGGTGCCTTGCTGTTAGACTTCCAGACCTGTGATTTAAATAAACCTCTTTCCTTTATAAATTATCTAAAGTTGGGCATTCTGTTACAGCAACAGAAAAGGAACTAAGACACTTCCTTACACTTAAATTGTTCTTATCCTGATGAATTTCTGTCAACTTTCCCAAAACTTTCCTGACATCTTCAGGCATTGTTAGATAACCATGCCTTATCCCCTCTGTCACAGCTGTTAACACCTACTATTACAGCTATCTGCCTCTTCAACCACTCCAAAGTTTTGCTGAGGCCAGAGGCCTTGTGTTATACATGTGTGTAGTTCCAGGACATGACACAGCCCTTGGCAGATGCTGGATGTGAATGAACAAATAAATTGTATAAATTTGTCAATTTTGTGACATCTTTCCTTTCTCTTGGCCCCCACCAAGTACTCTATAATTTTGCATTGAATTTCTTTTTAAGTGAATGAATCAAATTGCTTTTGTCTCAAGAATTGCACAGCCATCCACAAAAGCTATTGGATGTCTGGGAAATCAAAATTAAGAATTAAAATCCCCATCCCTCATCCTTGGGTTAGAAGATACTCATCTTAGAGTTACCTATTGAAGCAGGGTGGGGGTAACCCAAATAACAGTGAACGCAGAAGTTGGTCAGTTGTGTGCCTGGGGCTGAGCTGCCTCTGACAGAAGTTCATGCCCTGGATCACTGGTGGGTTGACTGGGCCTGGCTTTCCACAAAAGAGCTGTCTTTGTAATAGGTTAAAGCAGCATACATATTGATATATACCTCTTTCATATAAACATACATATAGCTGTGTACCTCTTTAAACATACATATTACTGTGCCCATCTTACATGCAAACACGCAAATGGATGTGCACCTCCAATATACATACATGCTGATAGTGCTTCTTACATACACATAGACTAATGTGTACTTCTTATATACAAACATACTGGCATGTACCTTTTCTTTCACAGGGATCTCATGTGGAAGTCCTCCTGATGTCCAAGGAGTCAGAGTAGATGGAGTGGCTCAGGGGAAGGTCTCTGTTATTCTTGGAGGCCTCCATTCTGAATGTGGCATTTCTGTTCTGGTTGCTGAGCTAGAAGGCCACCATATGGACTCATAGATAAACTGACTAGGTCTCTGCTGTTGTTTGTATCTGGAATATCCCCCCAAACCCCATGCATTAAAGGCTTGGTCCTTAGCTTGGCACTGTTGGGAGGTCTTAGGCCATTAGCAGCATGCCCTTGAAAGAAATGTTGGGACATGGGCCCCTTCCTCCTTTTTCAGCTCTGAGGGGAGCAGCTTTGTTTCTCCATGATCTTCTACCTCACCATAGGCCCAAGAGAAAGGTATCAATCCACATGAACTGAAATCTCCAAAACCATGAACCAAAGTAAATCTTTCCTCTAAGTTGATTTTCTCCAGTATTTTGTTACAGTAATGGTAATCTGACCAACACAGTCTCCACTGCCTCTGAGGAGTCAGAGTTACTTGAGTCACAGTTTCAAAGATGCTCCAGAGAAACTGCCTAGAGAAACCATCACTATTTTAAGGAGAAGGTGTCTAGGTTATACACATGACAAGAAAGAGAAGAACGAAGCTTTAACTTCATCTCTAAAGGATTCTCCTTATTACAATCTGGGAGCCTGATTTTGAAGAGCCTGGTAATCACTAGGGCATCAGCAGCTGGACAGGGGATGGGGGATGGGAGAACACAACTCAAGTCCTGTCCCTGAATTTGCCTCATTGCATCAACAAAATGAGATACCAGAAGCTCTGAGAACGTGTTCCTTCAGATGTTGAAATTACACACTTGTAGCAGCCAGAATGGCTATTTGCAGTAATAACTATCCTAGTACAGGTTGAAAAAGCCTAGTAAATGTTGCCCTTGTTTGAAATTTTCTCCTGATCCCCACCCCTTTACCTCCCCAGTGATGGACAGGTTGGAAGGCAGAGTGACTATTTTCTGTTGTTTGTGTTTCAGAGCCAAGCTGTCTGGAACCACTGTCTGGAAGAGCTTCTTCCCCATCCCAGCAACTGTACCCAGCAATCAGGAGCCATGGTCGACCCCAGGGCCGCCTGGATAAACATTTTGAATCCCAGGAGGGGTCATTAGCTGAGGGTAGAGAATATCTTTGTTTGAACCTCTGAGAGTCATCATGAATCCAAAACTGAACGTAGTCTTTGCCTTTTATCTCAAGGAACTCAAATGATACAGTGGGAGAACGGAGCACACTTTAAATCCAGTGGTTCACAGTTCAAATCAGCCTGCACTTGAGATCCCTGAGGAGGTTAATAATCCAGATGTCCTCTAGAGGAATTCAATCAGAATCTCTGGGGTTGGAACCCAGGCACCTGCTTTTTCCACATCACACTGGTGATTCGAATGTGCAGCCAAGTTTGAGACCCAAGGGCTTAAATAGCACTTGGGGTTTCTGCCCACCATTCTGTCCATGACTGAAAGCCCTGGGTGAGGAAGAGATGGAGGACACAACTCTTCTATTCCTGAGGGGTTTCTTGGTTCCTTGTGCCTTTCTTGTGATGAGTACCTGTTTGTGTAGAATGTGATTCTGATGTTTAAAGGGATGTATTTCACATAAGGTCCTAGAACCGCATCTGATTCAGCCAAAGCGGTGATGATCTCTCTCACACTTTATGGATAATGTAAGGGATTTTCAAGTGTGATGCTGGCCATATGAGATTTTGTTTTCATCCAAACCCTCAAACCTAGGCCCTGGGTGACACCATGAGTTCTCCTTCTCAGTGATGGTTTGCCACTCACCAGTGGCTTTGCTGGAATCCAGATATCATCTCCATCCTCACATTCCCTCAGTCCTGCAGTGGTTTTCGGGTCTCATGGATGCTACTTCCCAATCTCTCTGTGCCTACTTTGGGTCAGTCCCTCATCTTGAATCTATTCCCCTCACCTCACACGGGCTCCCCCATCTCTGGTCTCATTCCCTGTTTCTCCATCTGCGAGCTTTCAGAGAGAACAATCCAGATACAAACTGCCCATGTAGTCCCAATAGTTCTTCATTGCTTTCATAATAAACTTGAAACTTCTTGGAATGACCTTCAGTGCTCTGATGGCCCAACACCTTTGCACAATACCCAGCGTGCCACCTTAACGATCTATATTCCAATCACACAGACCTACTTTTGTATGAGTCTTTGCTTATGCTGTTTTCTCTGCTTGGAATTCCTTTCCCTTTCCTGGTGGCTAGTTCTTACTTGTCTCTTAATAACCAGTCCATGTGTCTTATTCTCTCCCCGCCCCCCAGGCTGCATCACTTGCCTGCTCCTTGGTCCCTCCTCTTTTGGGCCAGAACATCCTAGGCACCACTCAACTGAAGAACTTTCAAGTTTTCATGTCCTTGTGTGTCTTCCTACTGCAATGTATGCTCCTTGAGGGCAGGAGCTGTGTTCTTAACTTTTTTTGCATCCTTGGTGTATTAGTCAGCTTTTTTTTTTTTTTTTTAACAACCAGAATTCACAAGTGTGTGTGTGTGTGTGTGTGTGTTTTAAAATATTTTATTAGTTGTTGTTGGACCTTTATTTATTTATATGTGGTGCTGAGAATAGAACCCAGTGCCTCACACGTGCTAGGCAAGCACTCTACCACTGAGCCACAACCCCAGCCCTTAGCTTTCTATTGTTCTGACAAAATACCTGAGAAAATCAAGTTAAAGGAGGAAACATTTATTTTGGTTTAGAGGTTTCAGGCCATGGTGGCTTGACTTCATTGCTGTGGTCCTCTAGTGAAGCAGAACATCATGGCAGGGAGCACGTGGTGGAGCAGAGCTGCTCACCTCATGGCAGCCAGGAAGCAGAGAAAGAGAGAACGAGTGAGCAAGGAAGGGGCCAAGGACAAGATCTACCCTTCTGCGGCACACCCCTAGTGACCTACATCTCTAAGTAGGTTCCACCTCCTATCGTTTCCACCACCTCCCATTAATCCATTCAATTATGAACCCATCAAAGGACTAACCCATTGATGAGATCAGAATCCTCATGATCCAATTACTGCCCCGAAGCCCCACCTCTGAACACTGCTGCATTGGGGACTAAGCCTTCAACACATGAGCCTTTGGGGGAACATTCCAGATCCAAACTATAACAGTGCCTACACAGTGCCTGGACAAAGAAGCCTTTGTATTCAATGCCTGACCTTGCCCCAATATTCCCCACTCCTATCCCCCCACTTTTGCTGTCTTGAGACCTGTTTCAGATCCACTTGGCTTACACAATACTCTGAGAGAGAGAAAGTTTGGCTTGGGTCCCTCCCAATGGGCTCTTTCCATCCCATGGTTGTTTCTCCTTTCTGTGGGGCTCCTCTTAATGGTTCCCAATTCCCTCATTCCCAGGAACTCTCAAATTCTTTCTCACTCTATCAAAATACTCTCTCAGAATAAGTACATTCTCGCTGAAACACAACCAGTGTTATCTTTCCCGGGCTTATTTGTATTTTAGCAGGAAAAAAATCAAAGGAATTAATTTCTTTTCTTTTTCAAAGGACTTAATTTCTAACTGTGGAAATTTTAGGCCATAGGAGAAGCTGGAGGGAAGATTTGAGAGTGGGACAGCCTTCTGTGGAGACTTTCTCCAAAGATTGTCATGTTTTCTCTTTTATTAGAGGGTTGGAGGACGGTGAGATTTACCAACTTCTGTAGGTGGAAAGAAAAACAGAGACACTTTTTAAGCTTGCTTTCTCTTTTGGCTCACCCCATATATCTCCCTGTGGGGATTCTACAGAGGGAAGGTGTGTGCCCCAGGGCTCCCAAAAGATGGGGTCAGGACATGTCCACAGAGTCATCACAGCAAGAGGTAGTCATGAAGAACAACACAGCTGGGAGAATGGAATCAAAACATGAGGAGGCTCAGGAGGCTGAGGCAGGAGGATTGTGAGTTCAAAGCCAGCTTCAGCGAAAGTGAGGCGCTAAGCAACTCAGTGAGACCTTGTCTCTACATAAAATACAAAATAGGACTGGGGATGTGGCTCAGGGGCTGAGTGCCCCTGGGTTCAGTCCCTGGTACCCAAACAAAACAAAACATGAGGACAGGGAGGCATCAGTCGGTCCCCATCAGTGGTGTCAGAGGTAGAGAAGAAAGAGGACAGTTGTCATCAGAGAGTAGAGTGAAGATAAGTGAGTCAGGGAAAGTGGGCTGCTCACCACCAAGGCCAGCAATACTAAACACTAAGTGGGCTGTTGCGAGAGGCACCTGGTTGAGTGACACCGTGTCTGTGCAGATGAGCAACAAAAAATTTGTGTCATGACTGAGATGTAACCCCAGAGGCCGTGACTCCTGGGATGCAGAGACCATCAACAATGGTTAGCTTGGTCCCCTGAGGTGGCCTGAGTACTTTCAGTGATATCAGCCACAGTACAGTTTCTGTGAGGCAAGGTTCATGAGGGTTATCCCTGGTGCCCAAGTGCAAAAAAAAAAAAAAAAAGCTAGAATTTACCTTAAGTCTTCCAGCCAGTGCCTAGTGGCCCTTGACCAGAACATCAGGGTGTTCATTCCTGTCCTATGGATCCTCCTTCTGAAGTGCCTGCAGCCACTGGACAGAGTCTCCAGCCCTGGCCATTCACTGAGGGACTTACAGACGTATTTGATACCTACTCTCTCCTTTGGCCATGACAGCTGCAGTTTCTTCTACCCATTCAGAGGCAGGAAACTTGGCATGCCCAATAGCCAGACAGGCAGTGTTCACCCAACTTCCAGGGTTCCACAGAGACCTTTTCCTTTCCTTTCCCCAAATTCTCTCACATTGTGCTTAACTCCCTGCCCCAATTTCTTATTAGGATTTCATCTCTCTGTCTCTTGTGAGGATGCAAATATCCTATGTTGGTATGTGCTTGCTGGATCGTAATTGAGGCAGGTTTTCATCAAGGGGAGCAGAAGGAGGATGGAGTAGGGAGGGCAGCAGATGTATCTAATGAGGGGAGAAGAGATAGCTGACAGGGCGTGTGGCAATCATGAAGACCAAGCGCCCCTCCTTCCCAATCGACTTGTAGCTGCATCGATCCTAGGTTGCCAAACCCTGCCAGATTTGTGCTGATAAAAGATTTTTGTACCAATTCCAAATGTGAGGAGGGAATTTTGAAATTTTAGATTCAACAATGAAATAATAATTTTCAGGTCTTTTGGATGGTTTATGGAATCAACCTGACTTTTTTGGTGGGGGAGGGAAGGGGAGGCTCTGGGGATTGTATCCAGGGGTGCTTTACCACAGCTACATCACCCATCCCTTGAACTTGAGATCCCCTATCTCAGCCTCCCAAGTCACTGGGATTATAGGCACGTGCTACCACACCTAACTCAACCTGATGTTCTGGAAACTGTTCCAGAACATCCAGGCTGCTTGGTGGCCACCAATTTGGTAGTGAGAGATGGTAGCAGCCATCTACCAACCTTTATCTAATCCCTTATCCCATAGCATTTGGAGAATGGAGGTGACATGCCCATTCAGTGGTCCTGTCCTGTCCAATCTGACCCTCTTCCTCAACTCTAACAAGAACTGTGGTGCCCTAAGAATTCCACCAACTGGGAGGAGAATCCAGGAGCTTCTCTGCTCTCCTCATCTTGAGGTCTCATCATGAGTTTTTTTCCTTTGAAAAGGACAAGAAGGAAAGAGGGTGCAGACAAAATGACCAGGTAGTATGAGAAATTAGGGAAACCCAAACAGAGCAAAAACACATTGATTAAAACCCCTCTGATCTTCTTAGAGGAGACTTCAGGGTTTGGATTTTGGCAAATAGCCTGAAGGCTGTTGTGCCTTTCTGGGGGGAAAGGCAGGGGTTCATTATTGTTCTGGCAGAGAAAGAGATGTGGGGTAGAATAGAGGGCAACATGAGACTTATGAAATGTTTTGTGTTTCTATTTAAATCTCTCCTTCACTTGGAGGCCCAGAGAAAGGTCTCTATACTTCCCTCACAGTCTGGCTGACAGATCCGGCCTCTTCACAAAGATAGTACTAAGCCACTACATATACAGGGCTAGCATCATGTTTGATACCTACTCTCTCCTACTCTCATGGCCATTTTTCCTCACAGTGCCAGATGCTAACTATGCACGTAGCTGGTGCTCAGTGGACTTGGCCATGGCTGTAATTGGCTTCACTTCAGCTGCAAAGACTTTGACCCTGAAGGTATGAGAGACCTCCCATGCGGAGATCCCTGCCCTCTTCAGGGAAGGGAGACTGTGGGATTGAAATGGAGCAGGCATGCTAGAGTCCACCTGTGTCTGTGTGTGACCTTGGTAGAGCTACCTTGTTTCTCTTTGTTTCCCTGCCATGCTCCTTTCTTGGCTCTCCCATCTGTGCACAAATCACTCCAGATTCTGGGATGCAACCTCGTCTGTCCAGGTGTGAAAAATTGCTGCTTTACTATTGCAGAAGCCTCCTTTTTCCTTTTGTCTTTGAAATTAAACCAAAAAAGAGATATTTGCACAAAGATTTCCCCAAGGCCATTTTTAAATACACCTGGTAATCAGCACCAGCTTTCAGAAGTATGGTTATTATTGCCTTAAAATTACTGCATCATTTGACTACAGTCTTCTTGTAAATGTTTCTGAAAAAAATTTTTTTTCTAATTAAAAGTGTTTAAAGATTTTTTTTTAGTTGTATATGGACACAATGTCTTTATTTTTATGTGGTGTTGAGGTTGAACTAAGTGCCTCACACATGCTAGGCAAGCTCTCTATCACTGAGCTACAACTTCAGCCTCCAAATTAAAAGTGTTTTTTAATGAAGCTATTTCCATCCCTTTTCATCTGCAAGGCAGAGCTACTTCATGGCTACTATTGACTTAAGACTTCCTTGATTATATTCCATGCTTTTCTTTAAGAGGGCCTTGGGATGATTTCTGTATCTAGGAGAAATTTTATTTTTGCATCTAGAATGAAATAAAGATGCTGAGAATGGGAGGGAGGTTTCTGTCAAGGGCTTCATCTCTAAGCAGTGACTAGCTCTGGAATCGGGCAAGACCCAGATCTCTGAAATCTCCATTTGCTGTTTAGAAAAATGCCATCAGAAAAATTATGTTGAAAAAGAGATTTACCTTTACCAACCTCATCTTCCCTTCTATAATTCTTATCTTCACCCACCCAACTTCATCCTCACACAGGGTGTTCGGCAACTTTGGTAGACCTTGTTAATTTTGATCACGTAGCATTTTTCATTTTATTTATTGATTGGTAAAATAAATTATTATTGATTGGTAAAGTAAATTAATTGTTAAATTTTATTGGTAATTTGTTGACAATGTTTTCACATAACTTTTATTTAACTGGATTATTTGATGATCTCACAGCATTAGCAAAATCAGCACATATAAATGCAGCACTCCTAGTTGAATTTGAGTTTCAGTCAACTAATAAATAATTTTTAAGTCTAAGTATGTCCTCAACATAGCATGGAATATACTCATGCTAAAAAGTTTGTGTTGTTTATCTGAAATTCAAAACTTTAACTGGGCATCATGTATTTTATCTGACAATCCTATCCGTGGGCTGAGGTGCATCCACTTCTGTTGGTTCAGCAACCAACAGGAGCCCAGGCAACCCAATGTTGCTACCACTGCTGTCTCGTAAGCAGATATTGGCTGGGAACAGGGTCTATATGGAAATATAGCCTCTCTGAAAGGTCAGATGGGCAAACTCAAAACAAAACAGTGACCCTTCTGTTAATAGAGAAGAGGCAGGTCAATGACTCTGTTCATTTAGTCAAGTTCCACAACAAGAGGTGGAAATACTACAGAGGTTTTAGTGATGTGCTCTTGGATATGAAGCAAGGGATCTTTAGCAGCAAAAGAGCCATTTGATGCCAATTAAAATACTGTTCAATGGGCCAGAATATTGGAGGCAGAATTTTGAGGCAGCAGTGAATGAGACTGGGAAAAAAATCAACTTAGGAAGAAAGAAAGCCTGAATAGGAAAAACTGGGGTGTAGACAGTGCTGAGCAGGCATGGCTGGACTCTGGGAGAAACCAGAGATGAAGCCCATCTGTCACTGGAGCCTGAGCCAGGTTCTTTAGAGCTGGGTGCTTCCAGCAAGGTCCTTCATAGGCAGGGTCTGGGAGATGGCCATCAGGCCTGATGTGAAACCTCAGCAATGAATTGCAGATGTTCTCTGAAATGGGTTTCCAGACAACAGACATGGAAGATGCACCTCACTCAGCCCTCAGATGGCAGACCATTATCTCACTACACAGCCAGGACACCATTCATAGTGTCAATAAATCCTGTGATCAGTTGCCTCATGAATTTCACCATTATATTGCCCATGGCAGTTCTTGGTGGTGGGTGTTAAATGTATCTGCTTGCTTAATGTAAACATTTATAATAAACCTCTCTTGGAGATATTCTCAAAACCTGGACGTTTGTCCAAACCCATCCTGTCTTCCAAGAGGCCCCACCATTTATGGGTTCAGCCCCTGGCTTTTCTGTGCTCCCTGCAATCCCAGCTCAGCTAAGTAATTGAAAAACAGTTAAGGCCCTAATTGAGGACAGCTTTACATCCCTGGCCAGCTGGGTATGGCTGGTATGACTCTAGGCCTCTCCTTTGCTTTCTCCAAATTTCCTTGCTTGCTGATGCCTGAAATTAAGTTCTTACACAAGGGAACAAGCTACACTTTTTTTTTTTTTTTTTGGTACTAGGGATCAAACTCAGAGGCACTCAACCACTGAGCCACATTCCCCAGTTTGTTTTATACTTTTTATTCAGAGACGGGGTCTCACTGAGTTGCTTAGCACCTTGCTTTTTGCTGAGGTTGCCATTGAACTCACTATCTTCCTGTGGCAGCCTCCCAAGCCACTGGGATTACAGGTATGTGCCACCATGCCTGGCACAAGATGCTTTTTTAAGGTGAAGGGGATTGGTAAGAAAAGGATGGAAGACTTTAGGTTTCTGAAAATTGAATGGGGGATAAATGTTACAGCAGCAAAAGGTGACTGAACTCAGAATCCAGATTTCAGAGTCATTGTAAGCCACCCCAAGTCATGTAGAGCAGGGTAGGAATGCACAGTCTTGTTCCTGACTCTTCTGTTCTAGCTGGGTGACTTCAAACTAGTTCCCTGACTGCTTTGTGCCCCTATTTTCTTAGTGAAATGAGGATAATATTTTCCTTATAGGTTTATTATGAGGAATGAAATAATAAATACATATGTAGTGTTTATGACAGAGCCTGAAATTGACTAAGAGTTATGAGAGTTAGTAATGTTTGATTTCCATTTTTTACTTTTGGCTGTCTGCTTGGGCATTTCGGTTCCTAGCAATAGGGCCACCAGCAGGGTCTCATGTGATTTGTGGGGAATTAGGGTTTTTTAAAACATGCTGACTCTCAACACAGGAACACCATTCCATGGGGATTTTTAATTAGTTATCTTGTAAAACCATGGCAAGATACCTTCTGAGGCACTTGCATTTTAATAGATCAAGACGTCCGGGGTTTCAGGAATAAAATACTGAGCAATGTAGGCATGCTTTCCTTGCTAGCTTCCAGAGACTGCTACGGGTCCTGGAGGGCTGGCTGGGGCTATAATAGTTTGGAAGATGAAGGTAAGATTTTGTGGGGCTGAATTAATCTGGGGGTCTTGTAAAGGGCAAGCTGTGCAGAGACTAGAGCAGGTGTCTCCACAGTGTGGTTCCCAGACCAGCAGCATCAGCATCACCTGGGAACTTGCTAGAGCTGTAGATTCCTGGGCCCATCCCAGAACTATTTAATCAAAAACTCAGGCTGAGGATCAGCAATCCGTGCCTTAAGAAGTCATCTAGGTGTTCTGATCCTTCCTCAGGTTTGAAAACCTCTCTGTTTATAAGATCAGTAAAGCCAAGATTCAAATAACCCAAGCTGGTAAAGTCACAGCCAGGAGATTGGAGGAGGGCAAGATGGAATCTGAGCCAAATCAGAGAATGGAGTTTCTGGGAAATGGCTCTGAGCACCCGTGGCTATTTTCAGCTAGTCTTTATCTCCCACAGGTGCAGCCTATGAATGGGCTGGGCTAACTTAAAGGGCCAGAGGCAAAGCAGATAGAGGCATATTTGCAGGTATTTTTGCAGGTCATCCTGATTCTTTTGAAATTACAACTTGTGGTTTGTCACCTTTTCTGTAGTCCAAAGGATTAGTTTTTGTCTGTTCCTTTTGGAGAATGCTGGCCTGACTTGAACGTAGCCTTATGTAATCAGAATTTTGCCACTGGATAAGTTTAGTCCTCTTAGCCAATGCAGCAATCAACTCTGCAGCATTCTTGGTAGGAGATCAGGGATCTCCCCTCTCCCCGTGCTCCCAACCTTCAATACTATAGCTCGATGCAATGCATTCCATTTGTTGGAAAATCCTCCCTTTGGATGGCCCAAAGCACCTATCACCTTGCATACAGTAAGTACTGATGCATATTAATTGAAAGAATAAGTGGATTACATTGAACAGACATCCGATCCTGTTGACCCTCTCCTCTCTGGTTCTAATACTCTGGTTGGAACAACACAGGACTTGTCTGCTCCTTCTTGCATTTAAAGATGCCCCCTTCTCTGCTTCCCAAAGCATTTTCTCTAGAAATGTATCTCTAATTCCTTCCAAAGTTCCTAACACGCACTATTTTTCAGAGATGCAGAAACTGCAAGTAAAATGATACCTCCCCCCCGCAAAAAAAAAGGCCCAGGAAATCGAATTGTGTATCATATTAGAGGGGCTAAGTTGGGGTAAGGAGAATAGGCAGAGATAGAGCTGTGAGGTTGATGAAACAAGGCAATTTAGGATCTAAGCCCACTGAAGATGAGCAATACTGAAGAGTTCTTTGACCAGGAAGGTTTGGATAGGAGTTGAGAAGGACTAATGAGGGCCAGGTTGAAATTATTGTGACTAAACACCCCAGGTTCTTGATCTCCGAACTGCTGCCAAGTCAGGGTACAGCAATCTTGTACTTCACAATTGGCTAACTTCAGGGCTTTACCTAATCCTGATTAAATTTAATCTTGTTTATTCTAATCAGTTTAAAACCATTTGAACTTTGTTTCTGGAATGTGTTCTCTTCCCTTTCAACTTTGTTCCATGCGTCAACTTTATAACCTCACTTTGATCTCTATGTCTAAATTACTGACAAAAATGTTGACCAGCAGCTCGTTAGAAGTTGCCTTTCAAATTGAAACCTATATTAACCCTCTCAAATGGTTATGGGCTGTTTAGCTGGTTGTTCATTTGTTCATGGGTAAAGTGCTATTCAGGTAAGGATGGCATCTTGCACTGATGGTACTAGGAAGATGGCCGTGTCTCTGACAGTGCCCTCTGTTTCTAAGGAAATTGTATTGGTCAGCTTTCCACAGTACGATGAAACAACTAAGATAATTAACTACAAAGAGAAAAGGTTTATTTTGGCTTACAGTTTTAGAGATTCCAGTGTATGACCAGTTGGCCCCATAGCTTTGGGCCTGTGGCAAGGAAGCATATTGTGGTGGGAGCACATGGAAGAGCAGAACCATCATCTCATCAGCCAAGAAGCAAAAGGGGATGAAGAGGAGGCAAGTCCCAATTTTCTTCAAGGACACGCCCCTCAATCACCTAAAGACTTTCCTCTAGTCCCTACCTCCTAAAGGCTTTAACATATGGGCCTTTGGGAAATACAACCAAACCCTGGCAGATTTTTTTTTTTTTCTGCTTGAGTCAGCATTGTTTTCTCTTCCTCCAGCTGCATCTAATTGGACCTGACTCAAAGGCAACCAATTCATAGGCTTCCAAGGGCCTCTGGGCGTCTTGGGGTGAAGAGCCCTGCCTAGACAGGGTGAGCTGGTCCAGTGAAGTACATATTAGAAATTAGAAATATGGAGAGGCCAGGTTTTTAGCAGAAAGGAGCTGAGGCTGACATGTGACCCAGAGAGGCATTAAATTTATTAATATGGGGGTCTAAGTAGGAGGAAGCAACATCTATGAAGAGGATCAAACTTTAATTTGTCAATATAGGGAACTATTGTTGTATAGGAACTCTTCTGTCACAAAACACCTAGAAGACCTGGATATGATATAACGAATACCCTTTACAATACACAGATGAGCTTATAAAATAGTAAAAGAAATATCCAGAACAAAAATTGAAGAATAAACCAAAATCAAGATTGGTAGCTTTGTGATCAGAAAGTGAGATAGCCTGGAGCAGGGTGACTTGTTATCAGACCTAGTAACAGTGAGGGGTTGGGTATGAATCTCCATGGAGACACAGCCTTTGTCCTGCACAGGGGTTAGAGCTCAGGTTCTTGCTGAAGATCATTTATGGGCTACATACTTAATAAAATAGTGGATGAAAACTTATCCTCCAACAAACAGAATGAGCCAGCAAGGATACTTGTCTGCTTTGACTTGGTTCTGGATGGGAAAAATACCCCTGAGAATTTGTAGTCACAGCTTGTACTTTGGCTGAGTTTGGTTCTAATTTATACCACCCGGGTGGTCTAGGAATCCTCAAGCTAAGACATTAACATTAAAGTGGGCCAAGGCTGATGATACTGGCAGTCTGGGGAGACTGGCAGAAGCAAACATCGAATTCCCCTGGAAGGATATACCCTGATCCTGACTTTAGAGAATTCCCACAGATGTAGTTCTACTGGATGTGGGCTCAAAATTTCAAACTCATGAGGAAATAATCCATCATGAGTATGTGTCAGAGGACATGACTAAGAACTTCAGAAAATGGAACTATTAGGGATTCTTAAAAATAAAATGCTCAAAGTGATTAAAGACATAACGAAGTAATAAAAATGCAGAGATAAATATGATGAAGAATGGCAGGCATATGAAATGAAAAATGTAGGCACTGAAATTAAAATATAATCATTGTATGAAAAAGCACATTTATACAAAGCAGAAGATAATAAATAAACTGAAAGCTAGAGCTGAAGAAAATGTCCAGAATTTATTGCAAAAGATAAAGAGATATAAAATATTAAAAAGAGGTTAAGAGACATGAGGGATAGACTAAAAATGAATCTAACAGAAGTTTCTTAAAGAAAAGTAAAAAGAAAGAGGGAGAGTCAGTATTTAAAGGAGATGGCTGATAATTTTCCAGTGTTGTTGAGAGACATTCATCATAGATTCAGAAATCACAGAGGTCCTGGGCAGAATAAATTAAACTAAAGCCAAAACCAAACATATTTGTGGTAAAAGTGCAGAACCTGAGAGACTAAAAGGAAGTCTCAAAAGCAATCAAGACAATCTACAAGGAACAGCAATTAGATTACTACCAGATTTCTCAACAATAATAATAGAATCCTGAAAATCATGTAATAAAATGTGCAGAATGCCAATGAAATATTTTTATACCTGGCTAAACTATTGTTCAAGTGTGAAGGCAAAATAAAAACATTTTCATAATGAAGATTAAAGGACACTCACACTCTCACTGAAAGAATTAGAGGATGTAGTTTAGGAAGGATAAAATTGAAAAGAGAAAGTAGCATTCATATGTAAGAAGAAATGATGACAGGGTGGTGGATGTAGCTGAGTGGTAGAGCACTTGCCTAACATGCACAAGGCCTTGGGTTCCATGCCCAACTCCAAAAATAAATAAATAAATAAGTAAAAACATGACAATATGAACAAGTCTTTTCTGAATAAATCAATAATAATGATGGTGAGTAATTTGGAGGGGTATGACAAGAGGTAGCACTACATAGTGGAAACCTACATAAAACATAAGGAGAAGTCAAGTGCAGTGACACATGCCTGTAATCCCAGTGACTCCAGAGGCTAAGGAAGGAGGATCGAAAGTTCAAAGTCAGCCTCAGCAACTTAGCACCTCACCGTTGCTGATTTTAAAAAAAGGACTGGGGATGTGGCTCAGTGGCTAAAGTCTCCTGGGTTCAATTCCTCAGCCCTTCAAAACAAAACAAACAAAAATCAGCAGAAATTATTGGAATTAGAACGTTAAAATTTAGGAGGGCATAGAGATATTGATGAAGGCAAATATGTAGGCCATGGCAGGTATGGAAATGTACTAACTTCCTAACTCTCTGTTTTAGTCAGTTTTTTTGTCCCTGTGACCAAAAACACTGACAAGAATGACTTAGAGGAGGAAAAGCTTATTTTGGCTCACAGTTTTAAGAGATCTCAGTCCCTAGATGACAGACTTCATTGCTCTGGGCTCAGGTAAGGCAGAACATTGTAGTGGAAGTATGTGGAGGAAGAAAGCATCTCAGGACATGGCAATCAGGAAGCAGAGAGAACTCTGCTCACCAAGGACAAAATATATCCCCCAAAGGCATGCCCCCAGGGACCTACCTCCTCCAGCCACACCTACCCGCCTACAATTACCACGCAGTTAGTAGATTCATGCAAGTCATTCAAGTAGACTCATGCAAGAAGGTTAGGTTGGGTTCTTATAACCCAATCATTTTACTTCTAAACTTTCTTGCATTGTCTCACACGTGAACTTTTGGGGGGACACCTCATATCTAAACCATAACACTTTCTGTTCCATAAAGGACTTCATGCTCAGTTCTGAGGATACCTGAGAGCTTCTCAGTTTCTAGCCTCATGAGGATCTGCCTTCATGTTCAAGCCAAAGTCGTGCTATTCTCATAGTAGCTAGAAATGGAACGAGAGCTGATCATTTCTATTGAACCAGAGACTTCACAGCTCATTGTTGGGCTGGCAGAGATTTTGTGGGATCTGTATTACAATCTGAGGCTCCCCTCAGCCCAGTTCTTTCTTTTCCCTTGCATAGTGTTATTCCCCCAAGGTCCTTCTACACACCTATTTCCTTCTAGTGTTTGCTTCTTGGAGAACCCAGACATGTGACACATGCAAAAAATGTGAGGAACTACTAGGAAAAAGAGAAAAGAAAAAATGATATATGAAGTATAACGTCCAAAATAGAAGGGAGGAAAGAAAAATGAATTAGAATGGAAAAAAAGCAAAAATAGAAACACAATATAACATGGTAGAAATAAATCTAAATATATCACACTAGTTGAAAACCAGAGATTTTCAAATACCTCATGATCTCATTTCCACAAGGAATCTAAAAATAATGAACTTACAGAAGTAAAGAGTAGAATGGTGGTTCCCAGTGGTTGGGGGAGCCAGGAGATGGAGCCGGGAGATGTTGACCAAAGGATATGAGGTTTCAGTTAGACAGAAGGAATAAGTTTCTGTAATCTATTGCACATCATGGTGACCACAGTTAATAAAGATGTATAGTATATTTCAAAATTGCTGAAAGAATGGATTTAAATTTTTCTCACTACCAAAAAACAAGCATACGAAGTGATGGATATAATTAATTAAGATAATTATTCTACAATGTATACCTACATCAACACACATTGTACCTCATAAATATATAATTATTTTATGTCAATTAGAAATAAAAATTCTGAAAATTTAAAAAAAAATCAAAAACAGAGATTGTCAGATGGAATTAAGGGAAAAAGGCAAAATTGACCAAATAAGCCTTAACAAGAAGCTCACCTAAAATCTTAGTCTACAGGAAAAGTTGAATGTGAAAGGCAATATCAGCTAAAGGAAAGCTAGTATGTTGATAACTGAAATGATAGGATTCAAGACAAAAGTGTTGTTAGAGGTTGGGGTTGTGGCTCAGTGGTACAGCACTTGCCTAGCATGTTTGAGGCACTGGGTTCAATTCTCAGAACCACATAAAAGTAAATAAATAAAGGTCCATTGATAACTAAAAAAGATATTTTAAAAAAGTGTTGTTATGGTGAGGATATGTAACAGTAAGGTACAAATCCTTAGGGAAACATCAATTCTGAACATGTATATATTAGTAATTTAACTTCAAAATATATAAACAAGAATGAACAGACTTTCAAGAAGACATTGGTAATTTTATAATTACAATGGTAGATTCTTACATTTCTCTCCAGGTAAGTAATAGTTCAATTTGACCAAAACATTTGTAAGAGCAGAGAAGATTTGCATAATACAATTAGCAATCTTGATCTAATGGACATATAAAGAATCCTACCCCCATGCTCCACCTCATTTCTTCATCTGTCAAATAATTATAATAGTTATTTAGTGGGAAAGTCCATTCTAAGTATGACACAAAATCCAGAAGACAGAAAATTTGGTAAATTTGACTCAGGGAGGTCAACACTTTCTACCTGGCCAAAAATAACATCAAAAACTCAAAATCCAAACAATAGAGTGCAATAATTACAACACAAACAATAAAGAGCTAGTTTCCTCAGTCTATGTGGAACTTTTACAAATTAATAAAGACCACAACACAATATAGATAACGGACAAGTCACAGAAAAGGATATCCAAGTGGCTTTTAAAATCCTACAGGAAGTCTGGTGCGGTGCTGCAGGCCTGTAATCCCAGCAGCTCCAGAGAATGAGGTAGGAGGATCACAAGTTCAAAGCCAGCCTCAACAACAGCAAGGTGCCAAGCAACTCAGTGAGACCCTTTCTCTAAATAAAATATAAAATAGGGCTGGGGATGTAGTTCAGTGGTCAAGTGCCCCTCCAAGTTCAATTCCCAGTACCTCCCCAACAATTAAAAAAAAAATCCTACAGGAAAGTGGGTGTGGTGGCGTACACCTGTAATTCCAGTTACTGGGGGCACTGAGGCAGGAGGATCTCAAGTTTGAGGCCAGCCTCAGCAATTTAGTGAGGTGCTGTCTCAAAATAAAAAATGAAAAGGACTGGGGTTGTAGCTCAGTGGTAAAGCATCACTGGATCCAGTACTGGGGGGGGGGGAAATCCTATGGGAAAACAATGTCACTTGTAAAAGAAATGCAAAATTAAAATCCATTGAAATTCTGTGAGATTAGCAAAAAAACAAAAAAAAATGATGTTTGAATTTGGAGAAGGTCTGAAGAAATAGTTACTTTAATATGTTGTTGGTGAGTGTGTAAAGTGTTATACCCTCTATGGAAGACAATTGACAATATCTATCAAAATTACACATAGTTGGATCCAGCAATGTTTCTTCTAGGAATACGTCCTGCAGAGAGATATATATGAGCAATAATATTAATTGTGGCTTTGTTTACAATGACAGAACACAAGAGACAACAAATGTATCAGTTACCCCTGTATAACAAACCATTCCAAACTTAGTGTCCTTAAATGACTGCTTATTGTTGCCTTTGGTTGACAGGTCAGGCGAATGAATCTTCAGTGTATTGAGCAACTGTGGTCAGCTGCAGGCCAGGTAAGAACCTCTGCTTCTGGGAGTTGGCTGGCTGTTGGCTGGTGCTGAGGATGACGGGGCCAGGTGTTTTATACCATCTAGGTGGATAGCTCCAGCTTGTTCACATGGTGAAAACAGGTTTCCATAAAGAGCAAACTGAAATGTGCATGCCCTTTTGAGTCCTAGTCTTAGAGCCAGCACCGTGTCATTTCTGGTGCACTCAATCAGCCAAAGGAAGCCACAGGGCCAGTCCAGATATAAGAGGTATTATGTCTCTACCTCTTTACTTGAAGAACTCAAAACATATTGCCAAGGGGTGTGCATACAGAGAGAAGTAAGGGATTGGGGTCATTTTTGTATCCACAACAAATAGAAATATCTACCAACAGACAGAATCTAGTTAAAATAACACAGAACAAACAAGGCAAGGTAACAGCTAGTATTTTAAAACAATAAGGCAAGGTAATACAATATTTTAAAAGAATAAGGCACATCTGTAAGAATTGGGATGAAAAGTACTTCAAGATTTATTGTTAAGCAAAATTAAAAAAGCAGTGCGCAGCACTGCTTTATATTATTTTATGTCACTTTTGGGAAATATTTTTAAGTGGGCATATACATTTTTTGCTTGCGATATGAATAAATCTGTGGAATAATAAAGATGTGGTTGCCTTGGAGGAGTGGGATTTGGGAATTGGGGTCATGGGTGGGAATTTACTTTTCAGTCTATATTTCTTTGTATTTATTTTTCTATAATTAAAAAATTATCATACAGTAAAATTTACTTATTTTTCCTTTTGGTATACAGTGCTACAGGTTTTAACATGTACATTTGTGTAGTGACTACTATAATTAAGATACAAAACATTTCCATGTCCCCCCCAAATTGCCTTGTGTGCTATTTTTTTTTTTTTTTTAAGTGCTAGGGATGTGCTAGGGATGGAACCCAGGGCCTCACACATGCTAGGCAAGAGCTCTACCACTGAGTAACAACTCTAACCCTTTTTATTTTTTATTTTAAGACAGGGGCTCATTAATTGCTGAGGCTGGCCTTGAACTTGTGATCCTCCTGCTTCAGCTGGCATGCACCACCACACCCAACTTGTGTTATTTTTTTCTATTCCCATCCTTACCTCTAGTAACCACTGATTTGTTCTCCATCATGATAGTTCTTTTTCCCTTAGATATAAAAAAGTGTGGCCATGTATCACCAATTAAAAACTTGATAGATTTTGTTATCTTTTCTCCAAATATACTACCTCTTCCATGAAACATTTCCTTGTGGGAAGCCATTCTCGCATGTGATTGGGCACCTCCCGGATTGGGTGTGAGGCGTTCTGGCCAAACTGTGTTGGAGCTATCCCCACCCTCTCCAGGTGTGAGAGCCTGTCGGTGTGGGGGTGTGACTGACCACTGACCCTGAGGCCAATCACTGACCCTGACCTTGGAATGCTGCCCCCCTCGACCTTCATTGGATGGAATTTTCCCCTGAATTTCTTGTTCCCCAATAAAAGGCCACTCCCTGGCGTGCTCTCTCTCTCTCTCCTGCTAGTCCTGAGTAAGCCTTGCTGCCCCTCCGGGTGGTTCAAGGTGAGAGCCAGAGAGGTGAGAGCCGTCTCGGACCTGGTCATAGAAAAAGGTAATTGAGTCTGTGTGTTTTATTTTGATCTCACTAGTTAACTTCTATGCCACGAACCTCTTTAATGAAACCAGCGTGCTGGTTGCCTGGTGGAATTGGCGCCCAACGTGGGGCATTTCCTGAGTTTCCCAACCAGATCATGCCTCTTTCCCTTGAAAACCCCATGTCCTTCATTTTTACCTTTTATGGAACATATTATATTGTCTTGTTTTATAGTTACTTGTGGACATGTCCTAGTTCCTTTCCACTAGCTTTCTAGCTTAAAAGCAGGTGCCCTGTACTAATCATGTTTTTTATTTCCTATATTTTATGATGCTTTGATAACTTGGGCCTAGAAAGTATTATCCATCCCAAGGTTAACTAATTTCTGGGGAGAACAAACAGCTTGCTTGCAAGCACACTTTTGATTTGTAAACCAGTCAATCCCAAGTCCACGTTCCTGTTGCTTTTTATTAGGCCCCTACAGTCCAGGATGCTATTGGCCTGTCCTAAATCACTCTAGGGCCTGTTACTGGACAACTAGAGACCACTCCTGCAGCTCAGAACCTGCCAAAATCATTCAAATAATTGTCCAATCTTAACCATGGTTAGTGGCTTACTCTACCTTGCCCATTCTTTTCTAAGAAAACCACAGTAAAGACAGTTGCTCATGTTCCCACTTCCCTTTTTCTGCCTACCCACAGGCCTGGGGGCTTTCAGTGTAGTCCTATGTGATCTGGTGTGCTCTCTCCTCCTGGGAGCTATAAGGAACAAACTCTTTTTTTGAGTGGCAGTTGTCTCCTGATCTGTTGTTGGTCTCACCATCCTTGAGTAAGATCAAAAGCCCAGGTATATTTTAAAACAGACCCTGCTCTTCTCATTTCTGTAGTCTGAATTGTGCTTAGCACCAGTGGGATCTCCATGAATATTTGGTGAATTGTTTCTAATGGAATCATTCGATCCCATACTCCAGCAAATTTTATTTTGCTGTTGTTGACTGTTTGCAGTGTGCATGCACCTTCTACTCCTTCTTCCGATCTATTTCCATGGTATAGCATCTATCAGAATGCTTCCTTCGAGCCTTGCTTTGGAGCTATAGCAAACTCAAGAGGTCAACTGCATGTAGCATGTTACTCCCTGGTCTATGTCACTCTGGAAAGCTTGGTTCTGCAGAGGACATGGTGGAGCTGGCTTCTTGGTATTAAAAACTGACAGCCCTGACTTGGTCTTGCCTTCTGGGAGAAAGTTCCCTGATTTCTGACACTCGCTATCTGAAGGGAGGGGAATTGTGAGCCTCTGAGGATAGAAGCTGACAAAGACCTGTATGTACTGTTCCCAGTGTCACTTGGTGTCTGGTTTTGGAGTGATGAGGGCTGGGACCTCTTCTCACCTGGGCACATCACTGTTGCAAGAAGACAGCTGTCTGACCTTGGCTTCCAAATACATGACAAAAGGCACTACCTCTCTGGTGGAGGCAGCAAGCAGCCTACGTGTGACACTTTTACAAATTAGGTTCAGGGAAACTCATTGCAACCAGAAGATGGAAGAAACTCAATTCTTTGAAGTGGGATCTTGAAAGAGCATGATTTTTCCCCTCAATGACTGATTTACTTAAACAGTGTAGACTCTATCCCTCTAGTTAGTGCATTCCTTAATGATTCTCTTGATAGGTGGTGGATCTTTCCTGTCACTTGTAATCACTTGCAACAGTCTCATTCTAGTATTTAAGAGTTGTTCCTGGTCCCGTTTGAAAACGTCAATCTTAAGTGTCGTATTACTTGGCTCTATGGCTGCCCCAGAGCCTGTGGTTCCTGTCCCCCTGCTAATCATACACAGGTTCATACACAACCATAGGAGTCACTGGGGATTCTCCTGATAGCCTCCAGAAGCCGTAGAAACCTTGAGCGGGGTGGCAGGTACCCCGCCTTCTTTGCTAGTACTTTGTGTTCCAATCCTTCTAAGTCCACCTGTATTAGAGTCTGTAAACAAGTCAGGATGGCGCCTGGCAAATGTTAGAGTCTGTAAACAAGTCTGGATGGTGCCTAGCATTTTGCCAGAGGGAGTGGTTTGTGAAGTAATGCCAGCGAGCCATTAAGTGTGGAGATTCCTTATTGGTTGACTGCTATATCGAGTTTATGTTAATTAGATAAGCTGTGTGGAATGTATATATACTGCTCCTGTCCTACAATAAACGGCTTCCACTCCTGCTGTATCAATGTACACAAGTTGTTCGTCACCCCCACCCTGTTATTTTGCTGCAGCCGGACTGCGGCAGATGGTGGCCCGTATGGGGAGCCCCGGGACACTCGGGGGTAAGTTGATGAAAAAAAGCTGCCCGTTCCTACATAGGACGGGAGCAAATCTGCTCGTCCCTAGGCAGATAGGGCAAGAGGAAAAATGGCCATTTTAAGAAGATGGAGAGGATTGATACTGCATGTTTGTGTCTTGTTTTGTCTCAATGTATTGTATTGTCTTTGTGATGAAAATATGGAAGGGGTAAGAAGTAAATTACTAAGGGAAGAAGGCACCCCAATGGAACCAAGAATAGTTAGGGCATGTGTTGACGGAAGCCCAGGAACTCTAATCAGAAAGAAGAAAGTTCAGAAAAAGAAGGATTATCAGGAAAAAAGTTGCAACAAAAGGCTATTACTGAATACTTTTTGTTACTGGAGGGTGCATGAAGCGGCAAGGCAGCTGCCAAATGTGCGAACCGGTCATGGCGTAGCAAGAACTTTCCAAGCGGCGGCAGCTGGCTGTTCCACTGCCGAGAGCCCAAATCTAAACCTGACCTGGAGGCACAGTCTCGCAGGCTCTTGCTCCCTATGCCCAGTGGCAGTTTGAGTCCAGAACACTCCCCATCTGGGGCTGCCCGAGGACGCTACAGCTGGACGCTACATGGCGTCCTTGAAGTTTGGTCATTTCCAAGGCCAGTAACTATAATGGTTCTCCCACACCTGGAAGCTAATGAGTAATGAGCACCATTAAGGCTTATTTCAAATGTAAAAAATCTTGAGATAATGTACTAAATTGTTCAGAAGGTTGTTTTCTTAGTGGAATACTACAGGATTTTCTTTAGCCATCTGGAGTTCCTGCCTTCATCCCAGTGCCAGTGAGGACGAGGGTGGAAGAATTTCCAGTATTGCTGAGAACCGGACGAAACTTCAGATCAAGCTAGCTGCCTGCAGAACTTACCTGGACTGTGATTTAAGCTAGCTGCCTGCAGAACTTACCTGGACTATGAACTTACCTGGACTGTGATTTACCTGGACTGTGAGTTAATCTATTGAGACACTGCTTTACCTGGACTGAGACAACAAACTGTAATCTACAACAAATTGTAACTCTGTATCTTTGCTAACGGTGTCATTGCTGGTATAATTTTTCCAAGGGCTTCTTGCATGGAGCCATCAAGTGGCTTGGTATTGTGACATTTTGTATCCTCCCCTTCTGCTTGTAGCAGATTATTTATGGTGTTTGTGTAAAAACCACTATGGTCATTATTTAAATTAAACAAAAGGGGAAAATATTAGAGTCTGTAAACAAGTCTGGATGGCGCCTAGCATTTTGCCAGAGGGAGTGGTTTGTGAAGTAACACCAGCGAGCCATTAAGTGTGGAGATTCCTTATTGGTTGACTGCTGTATCTA
>NW_026000223.1:8020238-8023444 GCF_001458135.2 Marmota marmota marmota
CATTAAACAGGGACGAGAGGTGGGAGGGAAAGGGAGAGAGAAGGGGAAATTGCATGGAAATGGAAGGAGACCATCATTGTTATACAAAATTACATATAAGAGGATGTGAGGGGAAAGGGAAAAAAAAAACCAAGAGAGAGAAATGAATTACAGTAGATGGGGTAGAGAGAGAAGAGGGGAGGGGAGGGGGTAAAGGAAGGGGATAGGAAAGGCAGCAAAATACAACAGACACTAGTATGGCAGTATGTAAAAACGTGGATGTGTAACCGATGTGATTCTGCAATCTGTACACGTGGTAAAAATGGGAGTTCATAACCCACTTGAATCAAATGTATGAAATATGATATGTCAAGAGCTTTGTAATGTTTTGAACAATCAATAAAAAAAAAAAAAGAAAGAAGGTCACCTAGCTTTGGACTGTCTCCTGTAAAGACTGGGTCTTGGAACAACCCCTGACAGGCCAGAGACTGGAATTGGGAATCTCATTATGTTTTTCTACCTGAATCAATATTTTTCTCTCCTGGGGAAAATCTCATCTATGAGGATATCTAAGGATAGAACTGAAAGTGGAGAGGGTCACAATTCAGCATGAAGCCGGAGATGGGTATGGAACCAAGGAGAATCAGCCTCCATCCTTGCCTTAGTTCTAGCAAAGAGGAAGGCAATTTCCAGGCAGAATCATGCCCCTGCCCCTTTGGGTTCCTCTCTGAGGGACTAACCCCTTCATAGAGCTAGTAGTTTCTGAATTTCAGATAGCTGTCTTGGCCAGGTCACTCTGAAGACCACGGGGACAAATGCCTGTCTCCCTGTGGTATTAGGTGGTGGTCTGTTCTGAGGTGATGGGATCTGAGGTGGCCCTGCCCAGGTCTGCCCTTATTCTGTACCTATCTGAAGGCTCCTCCCAGGAAGTAGCTCCCAGTGCAGCTCAGGTAAGTCTTTGATTGGCTGTCATTGGCAAAGAGCCAGCGCTTCCCCAGTCCACCTGAAAACAAGAAGGCAGAGGTTGCTAGTTGCTAAGGTGGCTCCAGGGACAGGCTCCTCACCCTGAGCTCTCTTGGGCCTTGCTGGTCCCTGTCAAGGCAGGCTTGCCTTTCTTGGTGTGTCTCATTTCTGATTAGCTTCCCAACCTTTTCTTTTTGTCTTTGTCAGACATAGAGAAGGCTAGTCAGATGGGCAGGATTCTTCATTCTAGGCCCTTCAGGGACTGAATGCCAGCCTGTAGGCGGGACATGCTTGGGTCAGGGGCCTAGTTCTAGCCCAATTATATAAAAGTCAGCTTTGGGCAAAGAGCAGCTCAGCTGGGCAGAGGTGGAAGGCCAGGCAGGATGAGCCAACAGGTGGGAGTGGGCTTGACTGCTTCCTAACTGACCCCTCTAGCTCAAGTGTTTGCTTCACAGGGATTACCCTGCCCCTCTCTTAACTACTATTTCCCTTCCTAAATCAGTCCTCTGGGTTATAAATTTTTCTTAGTGTAAATTTCTCTGGGCATGAGAGGGCAATGGGTGATGGTGAGAGAGATGGACGATGCTGAGAGTTGGGAGAAAATTCTTATGAAAAGGGGAGGCAACAACTTTGTGTTTGTGTGTGTGTGTGTGTGTGTGTGAGAGAGAGAGAGAGAGAGAGAGAGAGAGATTTTGTAACTATATATGACAATTAGTGATTAGTTCTCATCCACATTGTCTAGATTTTTGAAAGTGGTAATGGGGACACAAGTTACCAAGTATAGATTTGTTCAATCAGTTTCCATCCTTATGATGTTTTCTGGATGTGGTGGAAGACACTGCTTATCCCTTTGCCTAGACAACTCTGTAGAGCCTGGCATCAATATACATACCTGGAGTCCCCATGTCCTTTATGGCAAATGTTCAGATCTCTCCGAGGGCCTAAGGGGCACACTTCTTAAAGTCTGCTCCGTGGATGCACTTGCGCACATTGGCGGTGTATTCTCAGGTCGCCACCTTGTTGATGACAGGATGGCTCTTTTTCTTGCCACCCTTCTTTGTGGGAGCTATTCCACATGGCCCCAACCCCCCCGCCCTCCCCCCACCTTCCCTACTTGGAGAGGTGAGACCCTGGGCTCTTTCAAGGTGACAAAACCCCTTCCAATCATGCTCAATGAGGTAAGTAGCTGAAGGATGTCTGAAAAGGTACTGTTTGGAGGCTGCCACTCAGCTCCTGTCCTTGACCTAGAATCCAGTGGTGCCAGATGTGACAATGAGCCTACTGGTAGGCTTGGACATAGGAGGAGCCCTGGCCTTCTCTGGCCTAGAACAATCCAGGTACAGAGGTGCTGACTGGTGTCTCGCTCAGTCTCGCTCAGAAGGAGAAGTACAACCTCTCCTCAAGGAGCTTCTAGTCCATGGACATTTCTGTCATCTCTAGAGCCCTGAGTAATGTAGGCAGTTATAATCAGTCTGAGTTATGAGACTTGTAGCCGGAGAGCTACTGTGACCCCAGGACATTTTGGTGCAGGCTGGAGAAGAAGCTAAGGGGGAATTCCTGAATGAAGTCAGTGGATGGGCAAATCTCAGCAGGCATGAGAGAGGAGTAGGATTAGTACCAGAAATACCTGGAGCTTTATAATATTACAAGTGGTTTCCACCTCTTTTCCTGAGGTTCTCTGATGGTTCCTGGCAGGGGGATGGGCAAATGTATTTTGAAAAGTTTCTCTGGAGAATTCTCTTCCTATATATGTTTCTGAGAATCACTGCTTTATACCAGTGGTCTCTAAGTTTAAAAATATACATATATTTAGGGCTGGGGCTCTAGCTCATTGGCAGAGTGCTTGCCTAGCACTGTGAGGCACTGGGTTTGGTCCTTAGCACCACACACAAAAATAAACAAATAAAATAAAGGTATTATTCCATCTACAACTACAAAAAGAAATTAAAAAAAAATCTTTATTTTATTTATTTTTATGTGGTGCTGAGGATCAAACCTAGTGCCTCACGCAAGCGAGGCAATTGCTCTACCACTGAGCTACAGCCCCAGCCCTATAATTTTTTTTTTTAATTTTTTATTGTTGGTTGTTCAAAACATTACAAATTTCTTGACATATCATATTCCACACTTTGATTCAAGTGGGTTATGAACTCCCACCTTCACCCCATACACAGATTGCAGAATCACATCAGTTACACATCCATTGATTTACATATTGCCATACTAGTGTCTGTTGTGCTCCGCTGCCTTTCCCATCCTCCACC
>NW_026000223.1:8027905-8049182 GCF_001458135.2 Marmota marmota marmota
AAGCCGCAGGCGAATGGCAGCCTGAAATTACCTGTTCTATGGCTGAATGAGCTGCGGTCAGTCAAAAACAGGGATGGTGACGTCAGCTTTCCAACATGGTGGCCGCTGGCGTCCTCTGTGGTCTGACCGGTGTGGAGAACCGAGATGGACCGCTTCCTTCCCCCGTCTCGAACCCAGAATTCAGCCCTGAGTACGGTGCTTGCACGGCTGGCAGAAACTGCAGCGCTGTATCCCTGCGTCACTATCTCCTCGTTTCCCAGCACGCGCTGCAGACTCTAGCCGCGGGGCGATTTGCTGAATAAGCAGTGTTACCCTCCGTGCGACAAACCTCTCGCGTTTGAGTCCCCGTAGCCGATCCTCGTGCGATGGAAATCCTTCCTCCAGGTTCCGGAGCACCCCACTATTGCTGGAAATTCCTAACAAGATAGCCTTTAGCCGTCCTGACTTGTCATACTCCCACACAGTGAAGCAGCACACAGGGGCAATGCACTCCCCTCGCCGCCATCTCCCTATAATTTTTTTAAAAAATATATTTTTATTTGCAAAGGGACATAATACTTTTATTTTGTTTATTTAATTTTGTGTAGTACTGGGGAATGAACCCAATGTCTCACACATGCTAGGCAAGTGCTCTATCACTGAGCTACAACCCCAGCTCTGGTCTCTAAATTTTTTGAATGGGATCCCACAGATAATTTTTTTTAGTTATATATTCTCAATATTTTGGCGTTTATTTTTAAAAAGCACTTCTATTCTTCTATATTCATGTACTAGTCACTGTAAAGGATACAAAAATAGAAAACAACAGGTGCAAGCTTAAAAATAAATAGAAATAGAACTTCTAATATATTTTTTATTTTTTTAATGTAAATTTTCTTTTATTTAGACATGACAGCAGAATGCATTACAATTCTTATTACATATATAGAGCATATTTTCATATCTCTGGTTGTATACGTAGTATATTTACACCAATTCATGTCTTCATACATGTACTTTGGATAATAATGATCATCACATTCCACCATCATTAATTACCCTATGCCCTCTACCTTCCCCTCCAACCCCTCTACCCTATCTAGAGTAGAACTTCTTATTTTATTACTGACTTCTAGATTCCCTAGTGCCTCCTGGATGTGTGCCCCCCCGCTTTTAAAAACTCATATCCTTAGTTTGTATCTGTATCTCTCTTGCCTAGCTCCATGCCTAGCATGCATATAGTAGGTGTTCAATAAATGCTTTTGAGAGATGGATGAATCACAAATGAATGAGTTAGGGTTAGATTCTTGAAGAATATGAATATTTTGAAATTACGTAAGTAGAGAAATGGAACAAATGGGGAGCCTCCCTCCTACATTAACATTATGATTTATTAACCTCTCTTAATAGTAACATTAAGATTAGATCTTATAGGAGGACATTAAGTCTGAGTAATGATGGATTGTTTTAGTTAATTAAATTGAATGTATTTATTTATCGCTCATTTCCATTAGCATAGTGGCCCCATATTGCCACATTCTAATGACTGGCCAGCCCAGTCCATCCTGTGAGAATCTATCAGAAGACCACCAGGAAGAACAGGAAAGCACTCTGGGGAAGGGGTTTGGTGAGGCGTCTCCCAGGACATAGAAGCCCCCGAATCTCAGCTATTAGTTAATTAGGTGCTATGTAAAACAGGCTTGAAGGGCCAAGTGAAAGGGATTATTATAGACGCCTAATGGCTGGGAATTGATTTATTAGCATGGCACCATATTGGCATGAGACAGAAAGTCGGTCATCATGCATAGTGAATTTTTGCAGGCAGATGGATGAGGTATCAGCACCACCAGGGTAGTCTCCCCTGGGATTTTTTTTTTTTTAACTTTTCCCTGCCTACCTGTTCCAGGAACTTGCAACTGTCCAGTCTTCTCCCTCGTTTTATAGATTGAAATAGCAACATTTCTATGGCGCTGAGATAGAGCGTAGGTGTCAACTGTGCTCTCAAAATGCTTTACACTTACATCCACAGGCTGAGTCCTCACCACAACATTGGAGGAAGGTGCTAAGAATTTCCTTCTTTTACAGCTGAGGACATGAGGCACACAGCATCTAAACCACTTGCCCAGACTGGTTGGTAAGTGGCTGCTCCAGGATTCAAACACCCGCAATCTGGCCCCCAACAACCTGCCCTTAAGCAGTGTATCATTGAATGAATAAAACTTCCCCTAATTTAAATGACTTAGTTTGCCTTTGGCTCAGTTTGGAGTCCAGTTTTTGCTGATCTTCCACCTTTCCTTCCCCTCACAACCTTGATACCCTAGGCCCCTGCCTCCTAAATCTCTAAATTAATCTGGCCTTAAAGCCTTCATTTACACTAAAGTGTAAATGACTGCTAATCCCTTAAAGCCTAATCTCCCTGGGAAACATATTGGCAGGATCCAGAGTGAAGCCTCACAGGTGGAACCTGAAGCAATATCTGGGGTGTCTGTAGTTATAACCCACAAAGAGCGTTTGGTAACTTCACGTTGCAATATTTAGATCGGCAGGTAGGCAAGTGCCTTTTCATCTGGGGACACAGCCTCTGAGATGCTGGAGCTGGATGGAGCCTCAGAAATCCCCGACTGCTCCCGTAGCATTCGTGTTCTCTCCTGGAAACTGTGACGAGCAGCCACCAGCCACCACTGACTCCATCGTTAGAAAACCTGGTGCACAGATTATGGCACATTCCATAGTCCCTGAATGTTCGTTTGATTCAAATCTTCACACAACTACTCACCCTTGTGGGGCAGGATGGCTTGGTCCGTATGCTAACC
This sequence comes from Marmota marmota marmota, assembly GCF_001458135.2. NCBI lineage: Eukaryota > Metazoa > Chordata > Mammalia > Rodentia > Sciuridae > Marmota > Marmota marmota. Next base: position 8,030,698 of record NW_026000223.1, read on the forward strand.
CTGCAGCCATCATAACATGTGTGAGTTTGAATGATGGTCCCTGCAGCCAGGATCAAAGGTGGGGTGGGAGCGTGTCAGGAATGGTTTCTTTGAAGGTGTGGGGGAGAAAACAGAGACCCCCTGAGCCGACACTAGTGGTCCGGAGCCTCATCGGGTGTCATTATACATGTGGCCTGCAGAGAGGGGCTTTTGGTGGAATCCTGGGGAGTCCAGGGCTGCACGCAGGGATCACAGGGACTTCTGAGCCTCCCTTCACAAGAGACGCAGGCCTTGCCTGGGCTCTGTGACTCGTGTGTGGCCTTTATGGGCCGTGACCAATGGCTCAAGGCCTGGGCTGGCAGCCGCAAGCCTTCATCCTAGGCAGGAATTCTAATTAAACTGGAACTCCTGGGTCTCACAAAGAACTCCGCAGCAGGTCCTGCCTTTTGGACCCCCACCAGATCGGTCATACCCTTTACTGCCACCCACAGAAATGGGCAGTTCAGGGATTCCCTGCTTCACTCTGTGGTTGGCTGCAGAGGCCTTGGGCCCAGCGTTGGTCCTGATTCAAACAGATCTTTAGAGAAAACACTTTTGACTGTCTCTCAGATCATTTGGGGCTTGGCTTGCTGTCTGTGCTTCTCTTTTGTTTCTGTTATATTTATTCATTCTTCTTTACAATGAAGTGAGTTGCTTGAGTATTCAGGGAATCTCAGGGTGGGGGAATCCTTTCTTCCAGGTTTCTCCAAACCTGGGATCAACAGGAGGAGTTTCATTGAATGGGATCCAACTGAGTACCAGGTGAACTATGCATCCCCAGCATAGAGATCCCTGACATGGATGGGGAATGGAGTGCTCTCCAGAGAGCTATGCCTGAGGGATGGGTAGGATTTGTTTAGGCAGAGAGGAAGCCCGGGGGATAAGGAAATAACTGTCCCACACATATTAAATAAAATGGGAGCTTTATCTGTGCATTAGACATCCTAATCCCCAAATCCATCTTGTTCTGATGATTCCTAAAGCAAAGAGCTGGAATAATTCTGCTCCCCTTCCACACTCAACTTGCAGAGTATCCTGTTGCTATTTAGTTTCCTTTTAAAATTGTGTCCATTTAAATCTGATTCCAGCAGTATAAAATGTGTGTGATGTGGCTGATGATGGCAGTGATGTGGTAAGGGGAATAAATACCCCTGTGGCTTTGCCGCAAGTGTGTCAACAAATGTATTACTGTTGTCACCCTGCTTTCACACTCTCCCTAGGGCCTCTGTCCTTGTCACAGCCTCCCTTTAACCCCAGCTCAGCCCAGGCCTGAGTCCCCATTTACTTGCTGTTCATTGCAGAACAAAATGCTCAGTGGGAAAAGGATTGAAGGCCTGGGGTGAAAGAAGAGATCCAAGGGGAACGGGGGGCTGAATTTTGGGGCAAACTCCCTGCCTTTTGTGGGTCTGTCTGCACAAGCTCAGGCCCAGGTTTCTAGCAGACTTTTCTGAGAGTCTAGAAGACACCCACACACCCAAACCACTGGGAACGTGGCTTGCTGACCTTGGCAGGAAGGAGGGCTGAGTCGGCCTTTTGCGTAACATAAATGCTCAGCACAGCTGCCTGTGACCTGCCCACTTCTTGTCAAATCCAAGAAGGAAGGAACCTGCTGGCCAAACCTCCCCATCCACTGGACCTCAAGAGCCCAGGAAACTTGGACTCTGCTCAAGTTAGTAAGTTGGGGCTCCCCACTCCTGAGAACTGGCTGCTGATAGAAGAAAAACCTGGGTAAGAAGGACATTAAGAAAATCCCTGGCAGCCGCCTGTTGAGAAAATAAAAGATTTGCTGTTAACAAACATTCTTGGGATGAGTCCTATACGCTGCCTTAGGGAGCTTCTGGGCCTTTTTGCCTTGATCGATCCAGCCAGGAGGAGGAAAGAAGAGACAGTAATTCAGCCTGGCAAACGAGGGTCTCTTTGCTGGTGCTTTTCTCACCTATCCTCAACACGAATGCTGGACCCTCCTTGTCACTCTCCCAGCCCCACACCTGGGCTGATCTTGATGCAGTCCTTTGTTCGTAATGTACTGCTACCACCCTGCCGCTTGTCACCAGCCGCAATGTCCTCCTTCCTCCCCTCTGCTTGTCTAGGTTCCACACACCCTTCTGTACCTTAACTGAGTCCCATGACTTCCTTGAAGATTTCCCCCGCTCTCTCTGCTTTCTCTCTTCTTGGAACCCTGAAGTCAGTCTCTCACACAGCAGTAGCATTTACTTTTGCTCTAATATTCCTTAAGCCTTAAGCTCTGGCTCGCCAGTCGGATGTCATCACTGAGCACAGACTGGGCACACACTGGGAAGGGGCTCAGTGAGCTCAGGTTGTCTGTGGATTCCTGGAAAGAGGACAAGTTCTTCCAGCATTTGAGGATTGGCTGCTGTGCCCATTTCTCAAGACCCACCAGATCCCTGGGCCAGTTAGAAAGAGGGTCTTTGGTCCTGAAATTTGGAAGTGAGGCCCCAACAGAAAGAACTGAGGTGATACAGCCTTGTTTCGGATAGTCATGTAGCTCCTCATTAATCCCAAGATGCCATTGTGAGGCCTCATGTGAAGATTTCTCATGAAGCAAGTGGACAAGAAGACATTGCCTCAGTGTCCCAGGGCCACAGTTTCCTCATCTGTCTGAGTGGTTTGAGCAGGTGATCTCCAACATTCTACTGCATGGACCAAATTGTGTCATCCCCAACTTCATATATTGCCGCCTTAATACCACACTAAAAAGTTTTGATTTTGAATGTTCTTCAAAGTATAAGACTTGGTCCCCAGTCTGTGGTCTACTTGGGAGGTGACAGAACCTTAAGTAGTTGGGGCCTGGTGGGAGGAAGTTAGGTCATTGGGGGTATGTCCTTGAAGGGGTTATAGGGTTCCTGGCCCCCTCCTCTTTCTCTTTGTTTCTTAGTTGCCATGAGCTGCATTCCTGCCATGATGTATGGGCTGCCACAGGCCTAAAGCAACAGGGCCAAAAGCCCTGCAAGCCAAAATAAGCCTTTTCCCTTCTTAAGTTGATCATCCCAAGTATTTTGTCATAGCAATGCAAAGCTAACTAACACATACCATGTGGCTGTATTTGAAGACTTTTTAGAAAGAAATTAAAATTAAATGATAAAGACTGGTGGCGTTATAATAAAACTCTATTTTTCTTTTTTTCTCCAGGCACCATCACTAAGGAAAGGCCATGTGAATTTGTGGTGAGAATATGGCCATCTGCAAGCCAGAAAGAGAGTCCTAATCAAAATCCAAACCCTATCAGACCCTAATCTTGTATTTTCCAGCTCCTAGAACTATAATAAAATAAATTTCTGTTGTTTAAGTCACCTAGTCTATGGTTTTTGTTATAGAAGCCCAAACTGACTAGTATGCCTACATTTTATTCACTTATTGATTCAACAAATATTCATCTAGTGTTTACTACGTACCAGAAAATCTTCTCTATATTAAAGTTACAGCGGTAGTGAAAAAATTGATTAAAGACCTTCCTAGACATTCTAATGGGGGAAGACAGATTTTAAAAAGAACAAATAAGCAAAATAATGAACAGTATATCAAACAGTAATAAGTGCCACAGAGAAAGGTAAAGCTGGGAAGTAGGTAAGGAATGCCAGAGAAGGGTGTTTAGGCAAAGGCCTTGGCTCCTACTGGGCTCATCCAGAAGATCTTACTCACAGACAAGCAGGCAATGGCCTATAGGAAATGAGCAGGTAATCCACATGAATATCTGAGATGTCTAAACATTAGGTTGAAAATATCCACTTAGGCATGAAAACTGAGGTTCATAATTGAGGAATTTAGTTGACTACAAGTTCACCCAGAGTCCTTGTTGCTGTTCAAAAAGTTAATGCTGCAATAATAGAAATATATCTAGACTATTGTACAGATAAGGTAACTGTACAGCAGTGCTCTATCTAGACTAGTATTCAATTCTGAAGACCACATTAAACCATTCCAGAAGACCACAACAATGGTGTTCAAATTTGGAAACCATGTCTTTGGGGAGCAGTTAAGGGAACTGGCGATATTTAGTCTAGAGAAAGAAAGATTTGTGTGTCTATGAGTTGAGCAGGAGATTTTCAAGTGTGCAGAGAGTTGCTAGCAACAAGCAGGGCTTATTGTGTGTAGAAACTGAATGTAGGACAAGACCAATGGGTAATAATCCAAATCTTAGTTGGTGCCAATGATGGAACAGAAACTACACAGGTACATTTGATAGGCTTCCCCTAGGATTGGTGGAGGATGGTGAGAGCCAGCATAGCAGTTGAAGGGCAGGTGATAAACATGGTCTTATAATTTAGATCTGGAAAGTTCCCCAAAGGCCTGTGTATTTATTAAAGGCTTAGTTCCAGCTTGGTGCTATTGGGAGGTGGTGAAAACTTTGAGAGGTAGAACCTAGTAAGAGGTCTTCTGGTCACTAGGGACATGGCCTCAAAAAGGACTATAGAACTCTGGTCTCTTCTTTCTTTCTGGTAATGAAGTGAACAGCATTGCTCTGCCATTTGCTCCTACCATGATGTACTGCTGCCAACTAGAGTCTTAAAAGAAGTATGTCCACTCAATCATGGACTGAACTTTCAAAACTGTGAGCCAAAATAAACCTTTTCTCTTTATAAGTTGAATTATCTCAGATATTTTTTTTTCCAGTAATGGAAAACCGACACAGGTGCTGTAGAAGAGACACTTGCAGTAAGGGGAAAGAAGGACTGATGGCTCTTTGGTTCAGGCAGCTGTAAGAGGTCAATTGGAATGTGCACAAAACATCCCAGCACAATGAAAAACTAAAGTTGGGAATATGGAAGCTCCTCTCTGTCAATTAGTCTCTCTGGATTTCAGTTGCCTCCTATGACACACGTGAATAACAACACCTGCTCTGTTCAAATGTAGGGGTCAAAACAGATGATTGCTGGAGGGTCTTTCCAGCCCAAACAGCCACTAATCTCAGTTATGAGGAGGAAGATGGCAGCCCATCAAGAGAGGAACATATATAGCCTTGTGAGCCATTTGACAATGGAGAGACTATGATTTATGCATATTTATGCTCCTTGTTCTTTCTGAAGCCACCCATTAGCCACTTATAATCAAATATGATCCCATTTATATCCTAGTGCAAAAACTAGAACACAACACAATTGGTAGTAATTAACAGTTTCTTCTTCTCCTCCTCCTCCTCCTCCTCCTCCTTTTCCTCCTGCTCCTCCTTCTCCTCCTCCTTCTTCCTCTCCCTCTCCCTTCTTTCTTTTTCCTTCTTCCTTTCTCCTTCTCCCTCCTCCTCCTCCTTCTTCCTCTCCCTCTCCCTCTTCTTTCATCGTCTTCTCCTCCCCCTCTCCCCTTGATCCTCCCATTGCTGGTGATGGAACTGAGGAGCACTCTACCACTAAACTTCATCCCCAACCATATTTTACTTACCTACTTAATTAAGTTTTGGTACCAGGAATTGAAGCCAGGACCACTTAACTATTGAGACATATCCTCAGCCCTTTTTAATATTTATTTATTTAAAATGTTGAGACAGGGTTTCACTAAGTTGCCCAGGCTGGACTTGAACTTGCAGTCCCCTGCCTCAGCCTCCCAAGCAGCTGGGATTACAGGTGTGCACCACCATGCCCAATTTAGCATTTGGTTCCTGAGTAGGAAGAGGTAGCTTATGTCCCAGGGCATGGATCTTTCAGTTATGGAAGTTCATATAGGATAAGACATATTCTGTCAAAGGCACTAGTGAGATGGTGGCTTATGGAAATAAGGATATATGATGGATCCAGAGCAGACATCTCCTGAATCAGAGGACACTTCCCAAGAATGGCAAGGGGCTCACCGCTCCTCCCAAGTTCTTGCAGAGCTGCCCAAGCTTCTCTCATCTCTCCATAAGTTGCCCCTTTGCTTTTCTCCAGAGCCTTGCCTGTGTGCCATTCTAGTGGGCATCTTTATGGATCCACAGAATCCCCGTGTTTCTGATCTAGAAGGATTTTTAAAATTCTCAGTGTTTCTACAAATAATCTTTCACTTACAACTTTCACAGTTTTTGTCATGTACATATGCCAACTGTTCTACTATTTACTCATAGTTTTCTTTCAATCTAGTCTTCTCAAAACATTGCAAACTTTCATATTACTGACATAAATAGAAAACTAGCCTTCCTCACTGCACATGTAAGATAACCTTAATTAATGTTAAGCATTAAAATTTAAACATGTTTGCCCATATGCCCATGTTAAATCATCTTACACACCTTATCACAGTATATCCATACCATACTCCTGCAACATGATACACTGCTACTGTCTCTCTCTGAACAGATAAGGAAGCAAAGGTGAATGATTGGCTTAAGTTCCACATATGGTGAGTGGCCCAGACCCTTGATTCCCAATCAACAATTCTTGGTTTATTCTACCTCACTTTAGATGAAACTAATGGGGGTTAAAGATATTTACCATTTGTATTAGTTTCCTAGAGCTGCAGTAGTAATGTATCACAAACTAGGTGGATTAAACCAATATAATTTTTTTAAATCTCACAGTTCTTTTATGTATACATATATACATATACACACATATATATGTTGTAGATGGACACAATACCTTTATTTTATTTATCTATATTTTTATGTGGTGCTGAGGATTGAACCCAGCGCCCCATAGGTGCCAGGCAAGCGCTCTGTCACTGAGCCACAACCCCAGCCCTAAATCTCACAGTTCTAAAAGCTATCATTCCAAAATTGGGCTGTTGACAGGGTTATGTTTCCTCCGAAGCCTCCAGAGGAGGATCTTCCTTTTCCTATTCCATTTTCTGGTGACCCTAGATGTCCCTTGGCTTATGGCAGCATAACTTCCATCTCTGTCTCTGTCCCAGGTGTTCTCCTTGTGTATTTCTGAGTCATGATCATTTTTAAAATTAATACTCTTTAAAATATTTTAAAAATTTATTTATTTTTATGTATTCCAATCAGTTATACATGACAGCAGAATGCATTTCAACTCATTGTAGACAAATGGAGCACAACTTTTCATTTCTCTGGTTGTACACGATGCAGAGTCACACCACTCATGCAATCATACATGTACATAGGGTAATAATTACTGTCTCATTCCACCCTTCTTCCCACACCATGTCCCCTCCCCTCCCCTCCCTCCCTTCTGCCCAATCCAAAGTTTCTCCATTCTCATGGTCATCTTTTTACAAGGACACCAGTCATATCCAGTTTACCCTACTACAGTATGACCTCATCTTATCTTACCTAGTAATAGCTGCAATTACCCTGTTTCAAAATAAGCTCACATTCTGAGGTTCTCTAGGCTAGAATTTTAACACTTCTTTTTTGGAGAGATACAACTTAACCCAAGAGACCATCCAAAGGGACTTCAATCTAATAGGGGACATTGAATGGACCCCAAATATATGGTAAACAAAATCAAAATTATGGATTGCATATATTGAGAAATAATAACTGCATTTGCATTGTGCATTGGGGTATGCAAGCCCCATCTCCTTGGTTCCTCACTGCAGCTCTCTGAAGTAAACAAGTGTGGCAGATGGTTGCAGTAATGATTTCCAGTGTATCAACCTTCCTGTGTCTTTGACTTGGTGTCTCTTAACTGATAATTTTTCTGTGTTTGGCCTTGTGACTTGCTTTGGTCAGTGGGATATTAGCCAATGTGATGCAAACAAAAGCTTGAAAAGTGCTTGTGTGTTGGAGCTTTGCCTCATCATGTTGTTGGGAATTCCTCTGCTATGGAATCAACCAACCTGGACTAGCCTATGGGTGACTAGAACTCATGAAGCAGTAACAAGCTGTCCTAGTTGAACTGCCAGCTGATTGCAACTGCATGAGTAAGTCCCAGGCTCACTAGCAGAAGAACTGCCAACTGAACCTAGCCCCACTGACTGACTCATTGAGTTTTTGGATGGTTTGTTACTAAGAAATACATAATTAGAAAGCAGATATCGCTGCTATTTTTAAGTGAAGAAATTGACTCTTCAAGGATTTTGATTGACTTGCCCATTGTGGCAAAGACTGGAATAAAATGGAAAGCCCTGCCATTCGTTAATGCTAGAAACTAGCAGTTAAACATCATGTTATGGACATTTCTGATCTTGGCTAATCAATAACACATGATGGAGTTTGAGAAATTCTAGAAGAGAGGAATAAAGCATCCTAAGGTCAAGTGTAGCCTGAAGAGATGAGGTCCCTTTGGACTAGAAAAACCAAATGTGTTTGATTTGGGAGAAGACATGGCTGCAGAAACATGATGGAAAGGTAGAGAGATGTGGCCATCGAATTAGAGAATCAGAAAAATGGGCTGCTAAGCTTGGAAGAGGCAATTTTAGGACAAATAAATGAAAGGGAAACTTTTCACTGTAGGCATTACATTAATGGGATTTGTTACTTTCAAAGGTGGCATAGGTTTAAAATATAAATAGTTTTATTTGCTTATTAAACTTATTAATATTGGAGGCCTATTACATGGTAGGCACCATGCTAGAAGATGGGGATTCAGAAATTAATAGAACATAATAAGTTCTCTCATATTGCAGCAAGAGAGACAGATGTGTTGACTATTCAATCAACATGCTCTTATTGAGCACAAGTGTGTGCCAGATACGCTGCTGGTCCTATCAACAGAGTGGTGAGCAAAACAATTTGCTCCTGTCCTCCTTGAGCTAACACTTGTTAGAGAAGGCAGATTTTAGAGAAAACAATTCATAATCCATGATTGATATTCACTAGAGAGCATGGTGTTGTAAGAGAGAAGTATGGGGAACTTTAGGAATATGTATAAGGGAGACATTATCTAGCCTGAGGAGTCATAAAAGACCTCTGAGGAATGTAGATTTAGGGGTGAGTTTGGCAAAAACAGGCGGAAAACATTGATGGAAATTAAATCATGTGGCAAAGGAAGGAAGAGGATTATGTGAGGAACTGAAAGATGCCCAGTATGCCTATTTTGGAGGGAACAAAAGGGCAAGTCCAGGCTAGAGAAGGTTTTCTGTTGGCTCTGCACCCCAGGAGGCTGACCACTAAAGACATGTCACCTGGGCTCCCTTACCCCTGGCTTCCAGTTGCCTCTGGCAATGGGAGGCATTAGCAGGAGGTCAAAATAGAAGGGAGAGGTCAGGGCATTTCTTCTGCTGCTCCCTTCCTGTTTGAGGAATACCATCTGGCAGGGGCTCCTGTTGGGTGGCCCCATTTCCATGGCTCCAGCTTTTTTGGTTCTGATAACACCTTTCATTCCCTCTGCCCATTCAGGCCTAGGAGTCACAGTGCTTCCCACGTTTGCTAGTCCCACAATGCCTTACCTCCTCTTTTTATTTCCTTTAACCTTTATTAGTAGTCTCTTCACTAAACCATCTTCAAAATCCCAGTTGAGGATAGTGTGATGGTTAATTTTGGGGGTCAAACTGATTGAGTCGAAAGATGCCCAGATAGTTGAATAAACATTATTGCTGGATGCGTAATTCCATAATCACATGAACCAATTGTATATGTTTGATATATGAACATATATATGTTTGCATATATATCAGATTGGTTCTGGTTCTCTGGAGAACTTTAATGCAAGTGACTTCTGTTTCCTGCTTAGGAGTCTAATTGAAGGTCGCACTAAGGATTTTGGTCTTTATTCTAAGGGCAATGATAAGATAATTTGTAAGATTGTAGTACAGGAGATTGTCCTGAGGACTCTGCTTTCAGTATGACAGAGTAAGATCTTACCAGACAGACTCTGCTACAAAAATCAACTAAAAATCTGGGTAAGTAACCCAAAGCACTGGAGAGTGAATAGAGGCAGACAGACATTTTAGGGAAGTACCCTCTCAGAGGAGGGGCGTTTTACAAATTTCCCTTATTATTGTGGCTTCTTTTTTGGGTTCTGGTGCAATCTATGTGATTGATGCTGGAGGTGGCAGGGGTGCTGGTGGAAAAACTCGTGTCTTTCCGGATTAGAAAGCTAGAAAACTGAAGTCAGGGAATTTGTGGCTGCAGAAGAGAGGAATCGTGGAAAGGAAAGAGTCAGAGAAGCTTCCAAACACTGAGCACCCCTATCTCTAAACAATCCCCTGAATCACAGAAGTTCAGAACAGACTAGAAGTGATTCAGGTTCAGAGAAAGTATTTGAACAGACACAGAAACTTTCATCCAAGAAACAGAGTTTGTATTTCTCATCAGAGAAAAATAACAGAATCAAGATTTTCTACATCACATTTATAATGACCAGAAATAAATCCTGCTTTACCTGACATATAAAGAGCCACAAAAATGGAACTTTCTCAAGAGAAAAGAAAATCAACTGAAAATGACTCTGAGATAATCCAGATATTAGAATAAGGATGAAATGGCTATTATAATCATCCTCATTGAAGTAAATAAAATATGTTCAAAATGAATGAAGAGATAAGAAATCTCAGCAGAAAAAGAGAAATATTTTTTTAAAAAGAATTAAACAGATATTTTGGAAATCAAAACTACAATATTGGAAATAAAATTTTAGCTGGGCATGGTGGTGCATACCTGTAATTCCAGAGGTTTGGGAGGCTGAGACAGGAGGATCCTGAGTTCAAAGCCAGCCTCAGCAACTTAGCAAGGCTCTAAGCAATTCAGTGAGACCCTGTCTCTAGATAAAATACAAAAAAAGGGCTGGGGATATGGTTCAGTGGTTAAGTGCCCCTGAGTCCAATCCCTGATACTAAAAAGTAAATAAATAAATAAATAAAATTTTATTGTTTGAACTTAACATTCATTGGAGATGAATGAGGAAATAGTAATGTGAACTTGAAAAAAAAAGTCAAATAAATTATTCTAGGTAAAGGATAGATCATAGTCAAACTGTGGAAAATCAAAGACAAAGAGCAAATCTTGAAGTTAGCAAAAGAAAAGTGACAAACTATATACAAGGGAACAGTTCAGTTTAGGACTGATTTCCATGAGAAATGATGGAGGCCAGCCAGGTGCAGTAGTGCACACCTGTGATCCCAGTGACTTGGGAGGCTGAGGCTGGAGGATCGTGAGTTCAAAATAAAATAAAATAGAAATAGAAAGAAAAACATGGAGGCCAGATAAATGAAATATCTTTAAAATGCAGAAAGAAAAAAACTGTCAATCCAAAATTCTATATCCAGTGAAAATATCCTTCAAGAATCAAGGTAAAATTAAATATTTTCAGGTGAAAAAAAATTCACTGCCAAAAAACCTGCACTATAAGAAATACTAAAGGAAATAATATGTAAATATATCAACTGTAACATCAAGGTTGGGGTGGGAAGGGAATATGAACCAACACAGTTGCAAGTTTTCTATAACTTATGTGAAATGGTATAATGTTCACTCTAAGTATACTGTAAAAAGTTAAGGATCTGTATTGTAATTTTCAAATGACCACTAAAAGTAATGCAAAAAGAAGGATAGCTAAATAGGAAAAAAAAAAAACCCTATGGAATGAGAGAAAATATTTGTAAACCGCTCATCTGATAAAGAGAATTAATCGTCAAGATAAGGAATGTGCAGAACTCAATAGCAAGAAAAGTAACCCAATTTTAAAAAGAGAAAAGGATGTGAACAGACACTTCTCTAAATAAGTCATACAAATGGCCAACAGGTCTGTAAAAAAAATGTTCACCATCACTAATCACCAGAGAAATGCAAGTTAAAAACACAATGAAATATTCCTTGCAGCTCTTAGGATGGCTATTAGAATGGAAGCTACCTGATTTAAAACTGGATCAGAAAGGTCAAGTGATCAAGACAGTAGGATATTAAATGAATGTAGACATTTAGATAAATGAAATGGACTAGAGGATGTAGGAATAGACCCTCACTTATATACCTAATTGATTTTTTTTAATAGAACTATTTTCTTTAAAAAAAGAAAATAGGCTTTTTTTTTCTTTTTTTGAAGCAGCATTAGATTCACAGCAAAATTGAATGGATAGCACAGAGTTCCTCTTCCCCTTCACATGAACAACCTCTCCTGTACCAACATCCAGCCCCAGGGTAGATCTGTTACAATTGATGATCCTACATTGACACGCTATCACTCAAATTCCATGTTTACATTAGGGTCCACTCCTGGTATTATACATTCTGTGGGTTTGGAAAAATGTCTAATGACATGTGTCCACCATTTTAGCATCATACTAAATAGTTTCACTGTCCCTAAAATGGTCAGTTGATTTTTGACTGAGCTGCCAAGGCAATTCACTTGGAAAAGAGAGAGTCTTTTCAACATGTGGTATTGGGACTACTGAATGTCTCTGTATGAAACAAACTAAACCTTGTTCCTTACCTTAAACCATGCAGAAAAATGAATTCAAAATGAATCATAGACCTAAATGTGAGAACAAAAACCAGAAAAAAGAAAAAGAAAAAAATCTGTTAGGAGAAACAAATATTTCAGAGATATAAAAAGTACACATCAGTTGGCAAAATTAGCTTCATCCAAATAAAGGACTTGCTCTCCAAAGGACAAAAGGCAAACCTTTTTTCTAAGTGAGAAAAAATATTTGCAAAGCGTACACATGACCTTGAGCTTGTATTCAGCATATACAGAAAACACAACTCAGTAAGAAGTAACAAGTAAAAACAGCCAAAGACTTGAATAGACACTTTGCAAAAGAAGATATATGAATGGCAAATAAACATGAAAAGATGCCAATATTCCTAGTAATGAAGTAAACGCACATTCAACTCTCCATGATATACTATTACCCATTACAATGGCTAAAGTTTGGAAAGACTGAAAAAACCCAGTGTGGTGCACCTGGGACTCCCCTACAGGGAATGTAAAACTGTATGGTCACTTTGGAAAACAGTTTGGCAGCATTTTATAAAACTAAACATATACTTACCCAGTCCTAGATATTTACCCACGAGAAATAGTAACCTGTATCTAAAGACTTGCACATCCATATTGGTAGAAACTGCATTCAAGATAGCTCAAAAGTGGAAAAACCACGCATGCCTGTATGTTTTACTGCTGTGTGGATGAACAGACTATGGCTGTCCACACACGGCCATAAAACGGAAGGAACTATTTTAATACATAGAGCATGAATGAGTATAAAAAATATCCTATGTGAAAGAAATCAAAACAAAAGACTACATGCTGTCTGATACCATTTGTCTAAAATTTTAGAAAAGGCACAGTGACAGAAAACAGATCAATGGTTGCCTGGAGCAAGAGGAGGGGAGGGGATATATGGCTACTGTGTCATGAGGAATCGTAAGATGATGGGGAAGTGTCTGTCTCTTCATGGCAGTCACATTTACAGAACTGTGTAGAGCTACTAAAATTTCATCAAACTTAAAATGGGTGAATTTGGGGTATAAAATTACCCCTGGCTGCAGTGTGCTGCGTGGATTAGAAGCAAGCATAAGTGGCTCTGGGAGGGAGTTAGGAAGCTGAGGTCTCTCCCCATTTTCTACCTTTGATACAGTGTTCCCTATCCAGTCGCTTTACAGCTGGAGAGTCTCACCCAACAGAAGCGGGGGAACCTGGTTCTGTTCCAACTCCCTCTCACACAAAGGACCACATCATCACTGTTGCTCCTGTCTCTATCTTGGTCTCCCTGGCTGTTTCCCAAGGATGTTATTAAGCTAACTGAGATCTTGTCTACAAAGCAACCCAGTTCCATGGAGACCAATAGCCACTAAGCCCAGGGAGGTTAAGCAGCTTATCCACTGCAACTTTATTTCTTGACTCTTCTCTTTTCTTTCTGCAAAGGGAAGGACTGAACTACATGGTCTCAAAGGTTCCTTTGGGTCTGAACAGTCTGTGATTTTTAAGTACAGTGCAGATTTGATTTGAGTTTTTATTTCTAGTCTTCCTATGTGTGTTCCTCAGCAGGAATGCTGTCTCTCTTCCTCAGCATCTGATTGCATCTTACTCAGCTTTTAAGGGTCAACAAAAGGGCCCTTCACACTCCATGAAGCCCCTTCTTACTCTTCCAAGTTCCACCGATCTGGACTCTTGAGGCAGTTAGGTTTCCAGTGTGGCGAGGTTGGGAGGAAATGGAACCTTTAGCAGGTGGGGCCTGGTTGGTGGTAATTAGATCCCACTAGGGGAACTATCCTCAGGAGTGATTAATATAGTTCTTATAGGATCCAAGTTAGTTCCTGCATGAATGGGTTGTTATAAAAGAGGGAGACTGACCCCTGAATCTCTCTGGTTTTCGTGTAATCTTTTCACACACGCTCCCACTATTCTGCCATCTTCCATGTTGTGAGGTAGTCAAAGGTCTTCTGCTGGCATCATGCTCTGAGATCTCTAAAATTAAGCTGATCTCTTTTCTTTGTAAAGCAATTAGCCTCAAGTATTTTGTTATAGCAACAGAAAATGAACTAACACACACACACTGCTGTGAGTTTTGAGCATTAGGTACCTACTCAATCTAGTCTTGTTAGATTATTCTTCCTCTTATTCTGTTGTACAACTTGCTTCCTTTTAATTCTGTTTAACACTTACCTTCTAGATTTAACATTCTGGGTGCTCTTGTGCAGGAATCAAGCAGGAGACTCACAACTAGTTCTTAGAAATCATTGAGAAACAGAACTCTTATCTGGCAGTCCCAAAGCCACCCATTGTCCTATTGTTCTTAATTTCACTAGAAGTTGACAGTGCATATACTTAGAAATCTTTCCACTAAATAGATGTATGTCTGGGGAGCAGGGAAGAAGAGATCCAAATCAGAGGACTTCTTTTGCATATTTTCTTAGAGATGTTTACTGGCCCTACAACATGATTTATTTTAGACATAGACTGATTTCTATTTGGCCCTAAGCACAAGGATCCCACACACATGTGGATCAAGGCTTCTTTCCAAAGCTTTATAGAAATAAAATTAATTTGCCATATGTTGAAATGTGTGGTCTTGGAAGTCAGCTAGACTTAGGAATGGGGTCCTGGATCTGCCACCTACAAGCTGTGTGATATTGTTCTAATTTCAGAACCTCTCTGTTGTCTCCGTTTCTGTATCCTGTAACATAAGATTTGTGAGAAAAATAAAGGAAATGGCACATGCACGGTGCTTAGCACAGGAGCTAACCTATAATTAATTGCTCCTCCAATGCTACTTATTATTAAGCCCTTCCTGTCATGCACAGAATGTAAGGTGCAAATACAGTGGTTCCCCTTTTCCAGCAAGGAAGGCCCAGGCTGGGCATGCAGCAGAGGGGTGTTTGGTACCCTCCTGCTCTCCACATGGGACACACTCTCTGATTCCCCTTCTGAGGAATTCTCGAGGGCCCTGCTGGGAAGTGCTGTGGCTAGAGGCTGTGGTATTTGGGGCGGGTCTGTGCAGCCTTCAAAGACAGCCTTTCCTTTTGAAGAGGAGTATTTGCAGCTCATTAGCTCTGTGGCAGAGACCACCAACCAAATCAAATAGGGTTCTGGCTCAGCCTCTGCCAGGTCCCCCAAAGACCTCTGCATGGGGTTATTGGAGAGTCTCAATAAGCTTGTTTGCTCTCCACTTTTAGACTAACACTCACAGTAAGGGCAAGCTAGGATGAGTACCTAAGGATGCGGAAGACAAAGCTTCAACCACTGCAGAATGACCAGCTTCACTGGCCTATCCCAGTGTCATGCGCATCTGGACACTTGGGGGAAAAATATCCTTCAATGGTGACGCTGGTGATAACTACATCCCCCGAAGAACTCTCTGACAAGATCCAAATCAAAATGCAAGGCAAATGTTCCCCCTGACCCTGGCGTGGGTCCACAGAGAATCTAACGGTCACAGGCCCTGCTGTCCCGGCAAGAGTGTATATAGATAGGTTAATCTACTTGTAATGAGTACGCTGGGTTGGGTCCACCCCCTATGGGGAGGAGGAAGAGTCCACAAAGCTCCTTGCTCATCAGTGGTGGCATATCATATAGCCTCTCTGCACCCCAGGAGTGAGGACAGAAGCTTTTTAATGTGGTTTCCTGAGACTGGGGTCTAGGCTGGCCTCAGAGGGAGACTGGTGTTCAGCTGCTTAGAAAGTCTACTCTGAAAAGCACAGTTGGCCCCTTAGACACCTTTCCCCTGCAGTGATGCCTGAAAAACTGTCAACCTTTTTAATCTCACAGTTAGGGAATATCAAAAGGCAAAAGTCTTTAGGTTAACCCCAAACCGTGTTTTCAATTCATACTTAAGTGGAAATGATTGAGCCCAGAAGGGAATATTTTGCTAGCACAGGCCTGGGAGGGTTAAGGGCCTGGATTTGACAAACCTGGTGGGATGCAGAAAGAGGACCCACTGGAAAGTTCTGCCTGAAGCCTTTACTTTGTAGGGGGCTGGGGTTGGAGCTCAGTGGTAGAGCACTTGCCTAATATGTGTGAGGCACTGGGTTTGATCCTTCAATCCTCAGCACCACATAAAAATAAATAAATAAATAAATAAAAATAAAATGAAGGCATTGTGTGTCCATTTACAACTAGGGGGAAATAAAAGGACCTGTGTGTGCCAGAATGGCTCTTCTTTACTGGAAATCAGTAGTCAGGAGACATGGCTGGTGGCTGACGCCACGTGGCCGGAGCGCTTAGGACAGATTTCTGATGTAGTCCTGCCCTCAGTAGGCTGGTGTTCTGATGAACTTGAAAGGACAGACCTTCTGTCTTGTCTGCTCACTTAGATCGCTCACTTAGGTGTCCCCAAGGACACAAGGGTGCTGACATTCTGAGACTCACGGGGGCAGGAGGAGGAGCAGGGAGAGAGGCTGTAAGAAGGCAAATTCATGGAAGGGTCAAGGACATGAGGCTAGGGTGGAATGTGAGACTGGGCAGGGGATTGGGGGTGAAGGATGAAGGGGGGGGAAGGAAGCCAGAGAGTGCTTTTATTTATTTCTTTACATTTAAAAAAAAAAAGTGGAGGAAAGGGGGCGATGGGTGAGGGAAACGTGGTACAGGGGACTTTCCAGCACTTTCCAACACTCTAAAATGGCCTTTTATTCTCCCGCAGCCAGGACAGCTTTGGGGAATCGGCTTCCTGTGCAGCAGCACACGGTTCCTCCCACAGCTCCTCTCATTTTCCGGTCTTTCTTCCGAGTCAGAGAATATTTTCGAGGCCTTTTCTGTCTTTTGGAGGCTGCCCTGTGAAGTTTCTGTCGCATGGCTTCCCCTGTCCTCTCTCATCTTCCTGCCCTTCTCTCCCCTCCTCCATGTCCTCTCCTTTCCTCCCTCCGCCCCATGACCTCTCTCTCTCTCTCTTCCTCTCCAGGGCAAGCCCAGCCTCCTGCAGAAAAGGGCCGTCAGGACTGTGTCAAGCAGCCCACAGCTCTGGCAGAAGTAGTGGGGACAACTCGGCCAAGTGGCCCAAACTTTAATGAATTCAAGAACTGCTGGGCTGGCCCAGAGAGAGACTGGGTGGGCTTGGGCTTTGCAGAAAGAAAGCAGAAACTGGCCCCTTGTCGGGAAGATTTACACCCGGGAGGCCCAGCAGGCCCTATTGCGTCAGGCAAGCAATTACTTGGAAAACTACATTTCGTTGAACAAAGAACACACAAAAAAACCATTTAATTCCTTGCTCCTCGCTCAACCTCAGAGAACTGGGATCTGGCTGCTTTGAAATCCACCGAGGTTGCTGAAGGCTGCACCCCGAGGGAGAAGATGCCCCCTCTAGGAGGGGAGTGGAGGCAGACGGAGCCTGCTGCTCAGGGCTCTTATTGGAAGCCTTCCCCTGTAAAAGCATCTTGGAATTCCCTCATGCTGGGGTGGGTGGTGTGGGTTGTGCTACGTGATCAGGGGCAGCCAGGCTCTGCCAGGCTCCCAAATCCCAACTGGTCCGGGGCAGCTGCAAACCATAGGCTCTCCAAAGCAGCCACAAGTCTATAGAGAGCTCTCTGTGGGACATGATGACTGTTTTCAAATACTTAAAAGGCTGTCATTTGGAAAAGGAATAGATTTATTTGGTGTGGAGCCCGAGGATAAAATTAAAACCAAAGGCAGAATTTGCAAAAAGACAGACTCGTCTTCATAAAAAACAAGGGCTTTGCAGCTGGTGTCATTGGGCAGGGTCAAGTGTGGCCTTGGGAAGTAATGACCTCCCCAGCTCTGGAGGTATTCAAACTGAGTGAATTGGGAGAGAGATGCCTCTGTATTTTGCTGTCTCCCCAGTGTGTCTCTAGAGGATAGACACTCTGCTTTTCATGTGGGTACAGGGTGCCTTGCACATAGGTAGCAGGCATTTAATGGTTTTTGAAAGACTTAATGACTGAAAACCATAGGGCAGAAAGTTACAGTAGGAGATACCAAAGTATTTTGCAACAATGACTCTCAGAGCGTCTCTGAATGTTTCCTCATTTTCAAAGGCCAGGAAGGGAACAGTTTTGAAGGGGAGAGAGCTGGGTCTGCATATCAGGATTCCAGGTGGCTGTGGTAAGGTTAGGAGTGGAGCGGCAGGGGTCCCTTCTATGCTGCAAAGATCAGGCTGGTTTCCAGCAGGATTCAGACTACATACAAGGGGCTGGAACAGAGATCTCTTTCCTTCTTTTTTTTTTTTTTTTTTTTTTTTTTTTT
>NW_026000223.1:8049205-8066501 GCF_001458135.2 Marmota marmota marmota
TTTTTTTTTTTTTTTTTTTTTTTTTTTTGTAGTTGGACACAACACCTTCAATACCTTTATTTTATTTATTTTTATGTGGTGCTGAGGATCGAACCCAGGGCCTCACACATGCTAGGCGAGCTCTCTACCACTGAGCCACAACCCCAGCCCTTTCCTTCTTATCTTTGAACAGTACTGCTCACAATGCTCTGAGAAAACCCTAGAGCTCAGTAAGTCTCTTTGAAAAGGGAGTAAGGGGAGGAGGGGGCAGGAAATCCTTTGGCTCTGCTTCAAAATAAGTTCAGATTCTGATTACTTCTATCACCTACTGCTACTCCCACGGTCCAAGCTATCATCATCTCTCCCCTGGACTATTGCAATAGCTAACAGGTCCCATGTTTGCCTCCTTTTCTTAGAGTCTATTCTTCAAACAATAACCCAAATTGCCTCTTTAAAGATTTTTAAGTCAGAACCCCACCCCCTACCCCCCACAGTTCTAATGAATTGCTTTTCTATATCTGTTTTATATATTGGCATTTCTTAAAAGTTTTTTTTAATATTTATTTTTTAGTTGTAGTTGGACACAATACCTTTATTTATTTATTTTTATGTGTGTGGTGCTGAGGATCGAACCCAGGGCCTTGGTAGGCAAGCACTCTACCTGCTGAGCCACAATCCCAGCCCCTTAAAATATTTTTTTGAAGAAAGGATTATACACTGAGAAGTTGAAAATCACTGGCCTAAAGGATTTATTCATTTACTGATCACCTATTATATACCAGAGATTGCTTTAAGTCCTGGGGATATAACAGTGAAATGATAGACAAAAATTCCTGCCCTCATGAGCTTGTATTTTAACAGGAGGAGACAAGCTAACAAGAAAGTAAATTATAATATGTACGAAGATGATTAGTGTTATGGAGAAAAATATAGCAGGGAAAAGTAACGAAGAGGAATGGTTGGTGCAGTTTTCAATAAGGTGATCAGAGGAATACTCACTGTAAAGGTAACATTTGAGCAAAGACTTAAGGAGTTGAATAAGCCATGTGGGAAGAGCATTCCAGACAGAACATTTGGAGCAAAGGCCCTGAGGTAGAAGATGCCCCCTCTAGGAGGGGAGTGGAGGCAGACAGAGCCCTGCTGAGTAGATTCAAGAACAAGACTGGTGCAGAATGGAGTGGGTTGTGGTAGACGATTTCTACCATGGCTCCCAGTGACCCGCGGCTCTTGGGATTCATGCTTTTGTATAATTCCCTGTACTTTTACGTGGGTGGAAACCAGTGATTTGCTTTTAACCAATAAAATATGACAAATATTATGGGTGTCATTTACAAAAGTCTCTGGCTCCCCCTCCTGAGTGCCTTTTCTTATTGTCTCATTTGTTCACTCAATGGAAGCCACCTGCCATGAGCTGCTCCTCAGAGGGGCTCACGTGACAGACTGAGACCTTCAGTTCAATAGCCCATGAAAAGCAGAGTCCTGCCAACAACTGGGTGAGTGAGCTCCAGAGGAGATTCACGCCCCG
Organism: Marmota marmota marmota; assembly: GCF_001458135.2. Taxonomy (NCBI): domain Eukaryota; kingdom Metazoa; phylum Chordata; class Mammalia; order Rodentia; family Sciuridae; genus Marmota; species Marmota marmota. The sequence continues at coordinate 8,050,710 of NW_026000223.1, forward strand.
CAGCATTGAGATGACCACAATTCCAGAGGGTTCCACACTGTTGACTGCAGCCTTGTGAGAGACTCTGAGCCAGTCGACCCAGCTGAGCCACACCCCACCTCCTGACTGAAAATGACGAGATAATAAGTGTTTGTTGTTTTAAGCCACCACGTTTTGGAGTAATTGGTCATGTGGTCATAGATAACTGATACACAGGGGTAGATGAATAAGAGATGAGATCATACAACTAATGGGAACCAGATCGGGTAGAGTTTGTTGGTTACTATAGCCCTTTGGCATTTCCCTGATGGAGATGGGAAATAATCTGACTTAAAAATCTTGAAAGAGGTAATTTTGGCTATTGCTTGGAGAACAGAAAAGGAGGCGAACCTGGGAGCCATTAGCTACTGCAGTAGTCCAGGTGAGGGAGGATGGGAGCTTGGACCAGGGGAGCAGCGTTCGGGTGATGGAAGCCATCAGAATCTGGATTTATTTTGAAACAGAGCCAATTCTTGATGGGTACAGATTGAGGTGTGATGTGACAGAAAGTGGGCATCAAGGATGACTCCAAGGGTTTCAATGGAAACTGTGCACAGGCAGGTTGAGAGGTGTCAGGGCGCAGAGCCTGAGCCTCTGTCTCTGCCAGCACCAAATGGGGCTAGCCTTGGACAGATTTTTGTCTGCCTCTTGAAGTTTTCAATGAAAACAGAGTTGCCATTAAATGAGCAGAAGAAGACTGGGGGAAGATCAAATTTAAGGGAGAAAATTATAAGTTCGATTGGATAAATATCTACTTGCAGATGACTACTGGATATCCAAGTGGATATATAGGTAGATAATTGGATATACAAGTTAGAAATTCAGGGGACAGTTCTGAGACAGACATGTAAATTTGGAAGTCATCAGTAAATGTATTTTAAGACAAAGAGCCGATTGTGGACGAGACCACAATGGTGTAGAGGGAAATGTGAAGAGAAATTCCACTTCTGGGACTATACCTCAAAGAACTGAAAGCAGGGTCTCAAGGACATATTTGCCCATCCATGTTCATAAGCATCATTAATAGTAGCCAAGAGGCAGAAGCAACCCAAGTATCTACCAACAGATGAATGGATAAACAAAATACAGTACGGGTAGGCATAAAATGGAATATTATGCAAACATAAAAAGGAAAGCAATCTTATCACATGCTCCCACATGGATGAACCTAGAGAATATTATGCTAGGTGAAATACTCCAGTCACAGAAAGACAAATACTGTATGAGTCCACTAACATGACATTCCTGGAGTGGTCAAATTTATAAAACAGAAAGTGGGGTCACTTTTTGCCAAGGGCTTGGGGAAAAGAGGAATGGAGGGTTGTTTGTCAATGGGTTCAGAGTTTCAGTTTTGTTAAATGAAAAGAGTTCTAGACAATTTGTTTCAAAACATTACTCCTGATTGGTATGCTTAAGATAATATAGTACAAATAGCATAGTTCCCCCACACTCTTTATTTTTAGTGCTCAGGGCCTCATGCATGCTAGAAAAACACTCTATCACTGAGCTACCTCCCTGGCTCTAAGATGGTAAATTTAAGGTTATATAAACTTTACCATAATTGAAAAAAAATTAAAAGAAAAAGCTGAAATAAGCAAACACTGGTTACAAAATAAAAAAGTAAAAGGTCCAAGTGGCACACTCCAGTGGGAAGAGGTAGAGGAGATGTGGAGGGACCAGCAAAGGCGGATGACAAGGGGCAGCTAATGAGCAGGAGGAACCTGGGAGGGGTGATGTCTGGAAACCGAGTGAGGAGTGTATGGGGGTGTGCAGGGCTCTTGTTGGGGGAGGATAGAAACAGCAGGCTGGACGCTGTAGAGGAGACGTGTGACCTCCACAAGGGACAGTCTCATGGAATGTGGGTTTTGCCTGGGTGAGAGACCTGGGGGGGAGGGGGGGAGAACTGAACTTTAGTATAACTTCCTAGGAGCATTGTCATAAAGGGAAGCAGAGGAGTGGAGTCAGAAAGGGTTTTTTTTTTTTTTTTTTTTTGGTTGTTGTGTCTTGAGACAGGTAAAATGATAGCTTATTCATATGTTGACAGGAACATTATGGGAAAGGAGGAACATTCATGATGCAGGAGGAGGGGAAAATTGCCGGAGGGATATCCTGGAATGGGCAAGAGGGCATGCCGTCCAGTGCACAAATGCAGGAAAAACTGATGCTAATGTTGTAATCCCAAAGGTTCCAGTAATCCTCAGCTGCCCAGCCAGATCTTTCTCGTTACTCCTCTGTTTTACACGCATTTGGAGGTACTCATCTCTTTCCTGCATGGACTGCCAACTTTGTTCCTAGATCTTTGCTTATGGTGCCTCCTCCACCAGGAAGGTCCTTCCCTCACTGTGACACTTCCAACTCCAGCCTGAAAAAGCTCTGCAGAGTGCTGCCCTCCCTTCAGAGACTCCCCTCTCTCATCCCTACAGGTCTTCACCTTGCCTTCCTGATTTTCTTCTCTACCATGAATTGCTATCTTTCCTCCCTTTCAGACCAAAAAGAGGGAAAGATCTGCATCTGCTACTTCATCTCATGTTCATCTTCACTGTTTTCTTCATCATCATCTTCTTCTTCTTCATCCCCATCATCATCATCTCAGCTACAGCCACCTTACGGTGTTCGTGCACCAGGCCACTTAATGAGGTTGAACTTTAATTGTCCAAAGGAGCAAACACAGACTTGGAATCATTTGTCTGAGTCACAGAGCTAGAAAGTGATTCATGGGGAGGTTTTTGTGACCAAGGCTGGCCCTCTGAGCCACGGCCTGGGACTGCCTCTGCCCTGCTTATCGTGTCCTGCTGCTCAGAACTTGGCAAGGAGCAACAGGCAATGTACAGATAGATCTGGAGAAATCAAACCTGTCCGGGATGAATGGACACACATGGAACTTACTCCACCTGCTGTAGGAACTTCTCATTTAAAGCAGGGAAAGAGCAAGATACCATAGCTTGGCCTGCTATGAACCCTGGGCCCCAGGCCCTGCTGTGTGTGACCCGTGGGCTCCACAAAACCAATGAGAAGCAGGGAGCATCCCTGGGGGTGGGGTGGGGTGGGAGGAAGGCTGCTTGGCACCAGCTCTAGATCTCTCCAGGAGGAAGGATGACTGCCAGAGAAATGTTTTCCAGAAAGGAAAAATGGAGGGATGGGGAGAGGAAGGAGAACTAGGAGGGCAGAAGAAAGGAAGGAAAGGAGAAGAAGGTGGGGAAGAGAAACAAAAAGGTGGGGGTGGAAGGAGGCTAGAGAAGCTAAGAAAAGTGAGGAAACGAGTTGGGGAAGGAGAGGAGAGAAGGACGAAGTAGGTGCCATGGTTTGAATGTTTTCCAAAAGTTCACTTTTGGAAACTATATCCCTAAAGTCCTATGTTAATGGTATCTGACGGTGGTGGGGCGGGGGGCAGCACTGGGCAGCAATGAGGATTAGGTGAGGTGAGACTCCCAGGATGGCATTAGTGGTCTTACAGGAAGAGGAAGAAAGATACAAGCTAACACACTTGCTCTATTTTGTCATGGGATGCCCTCCACTATATTCAGATGTTGCAAGAAGGCCCTCATCATGAATGGTAGGTGGCATACACCTGTAATTCCAGTTATTTGGGAGGCTGAGGCAGGAGAATTGCAAGTTTGAGGCCAGCCTCAGCAATTCAATGAGACCCTGGAGACATAAACTGGAGACATAGCTCCATGGTCGTGCTTACCCGGCACATGTGAGGTCCTGGACTCAGACAATGGGGGTGGGGGAAAGGCCTGGGGGTATAGCTCAGTAGAAGAGCACTTGCCTAGCATGCACAGGGCCCTGGGTTCAGTCCCCAGTACCACAAACAAACAAACAAAAGCAAAAACAACAACAACAAACTCATAAACAAATAAGTACAGTTCTTAAAACCAAAGCCTTTATAATATTTTTAGGAGTTCAAACAGGTTCAAACTTTTCTGAAAATGTTTCAAAATTATTTATAATGATAGTTACCCAATTCTGTACCTATACTAAAACCTGCTGAATGGTATACTTTAAATGGAAGGATTGTATGGCAAGTGAATTATATATATCTCAATAAAAGTATTACAGTTGAACATCCCTAATCCCAAATTCTGAAACCAAAATCTGAAACTTTATTAGCAAAGAACGAAGGCCAGAAGTACAAAATCCCACATCAGACCTCATGTGACAGGTCATTGAAAGCACAAGTGCTCTAAAAATATTGTGTAAAATTGCCTTCAGGGCTAGGATGGAGCTCAGTAGCACAGCACATGTGTAAAACCCTGGATTCCATCCTCATTACTATGAAAACAAAACAAAACAAAGAATCTTTGAGCTATGTGTGTAAGGTATATATGAATCATAAATGAATTTTATGTTTAGATTAAGGTCCTGTCTTTAAGATACCTCATTATATCTGAGTACACACGCCTGTAATCCCAGCTACCCAGAAGGCTGAGGCAGGAGGATCTCAAGTTTAATGCCAGTCTGGGCAACTGAGACCCTATCTCAAAATTTATAAAGGGCTGGGAATGTAGCTCAGTGGCAGAGTGCTTGTCAAGCATGCATGAGACCCTGGATTCAATCCCCAGCACTGAAAAATAAAATTTTAGTGGGGGAAGAAAGACAATCCTTGGGCTATTTGATGACTTGTCCCAGAGTGTAATGGAGTTCAGTCTATAAACCTGGAAGGTGCCTGATCTCTAATACCATCCTGCACTAAAACAAAGAGGCATAATGACTTTTCTGGGAAGCAGAAAGGGGGTCTCTCTATCCTGTGACTCAGTCTCACTGTGCACAGGCAGGTTGAGAGGTGTCAGGGTGCAGAGCCTGAGCCTCTGTCTCTGCCAGCACCAAAGGGGGCTAGCCTTGGACAGAGTTTTGTCTGCCTCTCGAAGTCCTGGCTTGCATACTGCCTCCTCCGGTATGTGCTCAGTGTAGTCTTAACAGCCCCCACATCACAGCAGTTACCTTTAAAAATGTGGAAAGATATCATTTTTTGTAGAATCTATGTATGTGGAATAATTGTTTCTCCCTGGCACTTTCTTCAATTAGCCATTTTCCTTTTGACAAAAATATTGAAAGTCCATAAGCTTCTCAGGTCCTGACTGCCAAGCAGCTTGTGGCTGAGGAAAGAGATATTAAGGCCCTGAATTGTGGGGAAACGGAAATGGAACTGAGTAGGGTCCCAGAAGGAGCTGGAGTTGGGTCAGGAACTGTGTGCAGCTCAGCTCCAGAACACACCTGATTTAAAGACCTTTGAGGCTGATAGGACAGCTCCAGCACATTTTGGAGATATGAGCTCTATCAACACGCTCCAGAACGCAGGTGAGAGAGTCCTACTCCGTGCCACTCTAACCGTGGGTTCATGGCTCCAGGAACTGTAAAGGGTGGGAAGCGTCCTCAGGCAGAGCCACTGCCCTCTGCACAGAGGATCTGATTTCAGGCCTGAGTCATTAAGGGGATGCCATGGCTATAAAGGCAAGTTTGGCAGGTTTTTAAAGAGCTAAAATAATTGCCCATTCATGCCAACAGCTCATTAGCTCAAGCCGGATGCTTCAGTGCAGACAGACGGCCTTGCACCCTGAGCAGGGGGTGCTCCACATTCTGCTGCCAGTTGGGAAGGGGTGCCTACAGTCTGGCTTGCCTTAACAGCTGGCTCCTTGTCCAGCCTAGGAGACCAAGTAGACGGTCATTCATCAGGACAATGAGTACCTCGGCTCTGAAATGCCTCCAGTTTTCACACTCCCGGCTTCCAACTACCCAGTGGAAAAGCAGAAGAAATCGAGAGGGGAAGAGTCCTGGCGGGAAGTTGTGATTCTGTTCCCTTAGACAAGAACAAGAGCCTAAGAAAATGGCTTTATTCATAGTTGGAGGATGATCTCCCCTGGAGGTCTGGGAAGTCTTGCCATTTTGCAAACAGGCCTTCCAGGTTTCTTTTCCTGTTATCCCACCTCCCCAGGGTAAAGAATTTGGCATTTAGAGTCAGAAGATTTCTCCAGGGAAGATTTTGCTTTGACTCCTACCTTGCCTAGTTACCAAAAGTGTGGCCTTGGTTAAGCCATTCGGCTTTCTGAGCCTCAGTTTCCCTATCTCTATAACAGGATGGTTATGATTTTATGAGATCATGTGATTAAAAGTGCCTGATAAATAAGGACTCACACATATTGTGGGTAGAGTTTGAAATCAGTGAGTGTGATAAAATCTGGCTAATCAGGTTTAGCTATTGGGACTATTTATGACTGTCTAAGTCCTCGTGATAGAGATGGAACAGACATCTTTGGGGCAAATGGTTAGACCTATCTAGGACAGCAGGCTGTGTTGTCCCAACCCCTGGGGCTAGTAGAGTGTAGGATGTCAGGTAGCTCACCCAGAGTAGAAAGGAGTTTCCTCATGGGGGAGGAGACTGTGAGGTCTTGTTCAGGCAATTTCCTTCATTCCAGGGGCCTCCAGAATTTTCCTCAGGGAGAATACTGACCAGAGCATTTGGGTCTGCTCTGAACGGGCCACATCTGAACCCTGGCCTCTAGACCTACCATTGGGACCTCAGATTCCTTCAATGGGTACCTTGTGGAGCTGGGATGTACTACCTGCCACCACTCTGCCAAGAATCCTGGAAGTTGACTTTGGAGGCACAAAGGAAGAAAGCTCACCTCAAGGAATGGGACAACCTCACTGAAATTTCAGCAAATTCCAAAAAGGGAGAGTTTAAAAATAGAAAAAGCACACAAAGCCAGATCACTCTCAAGGCCCAATGCCCCTGAAAGCCATGGAGTCAATGCCTCACTGAGTCCCAAGATAGTCAAACCCTGCTGAAGTGGGCATGGAAGTACTCGAGCTCTTCAAATATGACTTGGAAAAGAAAATGATCCTGTTTTTAATTTTTTACTTGATAACATGTAAACTACATGAGAGGCAGATTCTACCCAAGAATGGAGCCTGGTTCCGAGTAGGTCCTTCATCGATGTTTGTTTAAATGAATGAATGAATGAGTAGTATGGGCTCCCATCTTTTCAGTCTCTTCCCTTATGTTCTGTTCCTCCTATTTTATTTTAGCCCACCCCTAGCCAAATATGGGAATATATAAAGACAAATGATTATATTCTGATTTTTTTTTTTACCTAGGGATAGACATTCACATATTCAATAAACCTGGAATTGTATATCAATATGAGTTGTTATTATGGTTTGGATCTGGAATGTCTCCCAAAGGCTCATGTGTTCAAAGCTTTGTCCCCAATGCAGCAATGTTCAGGAGTGGGGCTTTGAGGATTAGATCCCGAGAGCTCTGATTTCAATGGATCAATGAATTAATTCACTGAGGGATTCATAGATGAAGCCCTATTCAGAGGTAGTAGGAACTGTAAGAGGAGGGACCTATTGAAGAGAGTGGGTCCTTGGGGGAACTATGTCTTGTTTCTGGCCCCTTTTCTCTCATTTTCTTTGCTTGCCAGCTGCCATGGACTGAGCAGCTTTCTTCTGCCACTCCCCATGCCCAAAACAAAGGAGCCACCTGCCTATGGAACAAAACTTCTGAAACCTGGAGCTAAAATAAGTCTTTCCCCTTTAAAGTTGTTTCTCCCAGGCATTTTGTCACAGTGATGAAAAGCTGACCTACATTTTTTTTGGCGGGGGGGTGGTACCAGGGATTGAACTCAGGGGCACTTGACCACTGAACCACATCCCCAGCCCTATTTTATATTTTATTTAGAGACAGGGTCTCACTGAGTTGTTTAGTGCCTCACTTTAGCTGAGGCTGGCTTTGAACCCATGATCCTCCTGCCTCAGCCTCCCAAGCTGCTAGGATTACAGGTTTGGGCCACTGCACTGGCTACACAATTGTTTTACGAGCACTTTATTTAATTGTCACTTTTCAAAATTCATAAGAATAATTAAAAGTACAGGAATCATAAGGAAGAAATGAAGCTGCCATTGGTCATAGATTACATGAATGCCTACATACATGGGAAATCTGAAAGTATCCTCAGATAAACTCAGAATTAATAGGTAGTTTAGCAAGGTCACTAGACATAAGAGCAATATGCAAAAATCAAATGTGTTTCTATATTATAACAAATGACATTTAATAAATTAAAATTTTAAAGTTATACCATGTATAGGGCTGGGGGTGTAGCTCAGTGATAAAGCGCTTTTATTGCATATATATCTATATCTATCTATCTATATATATATATATCTCTATATATATCTCATCACTTATAACAGCATATAAAAGCAAACACTTAGGAATAAATCTAATAAAGAATGTACAAGATCTCTTCACTGAAAATTGCAAAACATTACTGAGAGAAGCTAAGGATGAGGTAAAAATATGTTGAGGAATATGCTCCAGTTTCCTCAGTAGGAATAGGTGGACTCTGAGATGGACCCAGTCTGTCTCTTTCTTGTGATCTGGGTTCTGGTTGTCAGTTGCTGTTCTGGGGAACTCACCCCCAGGATCTGCCTTTCCTGGAGAAGGTACCTGTATTCTGAACCTTCCCTTCTGTGTTAGTTTTTTTTCTGAACAAAATACCTGACAAGAACAATTTAGAGGAGGGAAAGTTTATTTTGGTTTCAGAGGTGTAGTCCATGGTGGGCCAACTCCATTGCTCTGGGCCCAAGGTGAGGTAGAACAACATGGTGGAAGGGCATGGCAGAGGGTGCTACTCAGCTCATGGCAGCCAGGAGGTCAAGAGGGAGAAAAGAGAAAGAGCCACGGGGACAATGAACCCTTCCATGGCACACCCCCAGAGACTCACCTGCTCCATCCAGGCCCCACCTGATGACAGTTACCACCCAGTCAGACCATTCAAAGCAGGATGGACTCATTAGGTCGCAGTTCTCACAATCTAATCATTTCACCTTTGAATATTCCTGTAGTAACACAGGAGATTTATATCCAAATTATATTATAAATTCATATCCAAATTATAACACCTTCTAACATGAATCCTCAAATAGTGGAAAGAAATGATAAAAGGTATTGATGAAAAGTAATAGTGGCTAACAATTACAAAGGCATGAGGCCAGAGAAATGGATGTTCTTGGGAGAGGAAGGAAGCCTTCTCCACCTCGCCAGTCCTCTCACTATCCTAGGGCATCACTAGAAACTTGCTGATCTACACATTTTGAAATATTTAAATGATCTCTATGCATCAGCCTCCTTCCTTCCTTCACCCATTACAGCAAAATCTTCTGCAATAGAAGGGAGGATAAGCTGTGAGATTTCCCCCCCCCCCTCAGAATCACAAGGTCTTTAAGCAGTGGCTATCCTTGGCCCTAGGAAAGAGATTGCATTCATTCCTGAAGTCTGAAACACACTCAATCAATAATCAGCCAGGATGTAAAGTATCTAACCTTGTAGCTGGCATGTAATAAACCCTCAATAAATATCAAATTTCCTTTTCTCACTAGGGTGCGGCACAGTTTGGGGATCCTTTGGGGAATATAGAAATATGGGCCCCATCCCAGCCTTTAAAGAGCTTAGTGACTTAACATTATTCCGCTATGAATCTAACCCACCAGAAGGAAGGAAAAAAAAAAAAGCAAAGATCCCTCCCCACTGAGCCACAGTCCCTCTGGAAGTGAAAATCAGAGGCACCAGTGCCTGCTAAGCCCCCTGCCCCCTCTTTCCACCCCCAACCCCAGCTTTAATCTGTTTAATTATTTTTTCATGTGTGCACCAGAGAGCCTGTTGTTTTTATGGGTCAGTGTCTATTAATTTTTCTTCCCTAACCTTCCTTCTTTCAGCACGAGCAGGGCAGGCAGTGCAGACAGAAGATTGGAGGCAGGCTCCAGTGAACAGAGATTACATAGATATATATAGAGATGAGAGGAAGCAAGCAAGAAAATGCGGTTACCTCTGAGGCTGCAGAGAAGCTGTTAAGTGCTGGAGATTTAAAGCTTCATTCGCCTCTGTACTAACTTCAAGCTGTTCTAAGCCCAGTCTCCCAGACGACAAAACTCAGACCAGCTGCGAGAGAAAGGATATTATTCCCGCTGGAGCCTCAGGTCTGATTTAGAGGGTGCTTAGAGGAGGCAAGTGGAAAGGATGGAGTAGAACAATCAGAGTTTTATATCTGGGGAAACTTTTTCTGTTGAAGAGAAGGCCACAGACAGAAAGAAAACACTCATCAGTGGTTTGTCTTGGATGGGATGAGAACTGAGCCCTAAATCAAGGCAAGAGCAATCCAGGGAAGAACTCCTTGCCTGGGAAGGTGGTTAAATAGCAGAGCTATCACAAGATAGGGTCGAATACTTGTTTCCGCAGAAGTTGGTGAGTCACCTGTCCAGAAGAGGGAGGCTGGATTCAGAAGGTCATTTCCCACTGTTTTGTTGGTCTTAAGTGATGATGGTCAGGGCAACCCTGGATCAAGGCAAATTAGGTTTCAAGTACAACTGCACTGGCAGAGGGGGCAGCATGAGTTGTGGGGTGCACCAGAGAAAATGCTTTGTAAAGTGGCAACGGGGTGGTGGGGGGAGAATGTGGACACTGATGAGGAACAGGAGGAAGAGAACTTCATTTGCTAGAGAACAGAATTTCAGAGGTCAAGCTGTCATCTTTAATGCAAGGTGCTATCATTTGGATCTTAAGTGATCCTCAGAGGTCTATGTGTTTAAGCCTTGGTCCCCAGCTTGATGCTGTTGGGAGGTGGTGGAACCCTTAAGAGATTGGGCTTTGTGGGAGGTCTCAGGTCATTGGCTGTGGATCCTGGACCCTTCCTTGTTCTCTCTTTTGTTTCCTGGCCATGAATTGTTTTGCTCTGCCATGTACTCTCACCATCATGTGTGCCTCACCCACAGGCCCAAAGCAACAGGGACAACCAATCATGGACTGGAATCTCCAAAATTCTGAGCCCAAATAAACCTTTTGTCTTTATAAGTTAATTATCACAGGTGTTTTGTTATACCTATAGAATGTTGACTAACACCCAGTGGTAATTGGAGTTGATCTTGGGCCTGACTAAATAGATCCTAATGTCACAGTTTGAGGACTTGAGGGCTAAGAGCTTGCTGGCAGTGGAGAGGTGTTGTGTTCATCTCCAAGTCCATGGCAGAAGCTTTATATTTTTTTCTTTTTTCTTTCTGGGGAAGGAACCAAGAACCTTGTTCATGTTAAGCAAGCACTCTACTAATGAGCTACACCCCCAGCCCTAGAAGCTGTATCTAAAGACGTATTCTCTGGGATAGCTTATAAGGTTGTTTTATTTTTCTTCCAAAGGTGGGTGTTTAGGTAAAAGAGAAAATATTACAGTTTTTTTTTTTAAATGTCTGCCCTACATATTGAGATGGAGCTTTCTTCCTGGGAGGAACTGCATAGGCAGCAGCTAAGCATATGCCCAGTGGTCTTAGAGACCGGGGCATGCCTTCCACCCCGGAGTCATGCTAGTGGCCTGTGTGCATCATGGGAATTTCTTAGAAGGGTCCAGCCTCAACAACAGAGTTGGGGAAGGGAAGGTTGAAGCTTGAATAAGGATTTACTCTTTTCCAACCTACCCTGTTACTCATTCTCCTGAGACTTCCCTGTCTGTGTTTTGTTTCCCTTGGTAGGGAAGGCTGTCAATGAAAAAGTATTTATTAATCCCACTTTTTGCCTAGAAAGCATGAAGTCCCTTATGTGACCTCTTATGTCTTAGATGCTAGAAAAGAAAAGGCCAAATGTGTCACTAAAATATCAGAAGTATAATACCCTTTGTGCTAAGATCATCAATTTCTTCCGATTCCTTCAGATGGATTCCATTTAAACTGATCCTAACTATATCAACCATATCCTTCCTTACCCTGATTTATACTGAAAGTAAATTGAGCATAAGATTAAATCAGTTACACACTTACTTTCACATTCTGGACAATGTAGGTAAGTGGACAGGACCCAAAGAAGAACACTGTCCCTTCATCATCCTTTCAATAAACACAGGTAGGGAGACAAGAGGCCCCCAAAGCTGACAGCCACATCTCAAGGTAATTTGGCCTCCAGTGCTCAGAGCTGGAATCAATTTTAAAGATGGTTCACTTTGTTCCCCTCCCTGTCCTTTCAGGCAGAGTTTGTTCTTGGGTCTAACCAGATTTTCCTACAGCAAGGTGAGACTTCTCTTAGTCACCCTAGAAAAGGGGGAAACTCAGAGTGGAAAGAGAATTTGCCCAAGGTTACAAGTCAAATCATTGGATGAAAAGTGCCAAATAAATCATTTAGAATTCTAGGACCTTAGAAAAGGAAGAGACCATACTGTGCAGGATAAAGGAAAGGAATCCAGCACACACAATTGCTTACAGAGGACTTAAGAGAGACCATAAATAATAAAAAATTTTAAATAGGTCTTTAAGAAATCTAACAGCAGAATTAAGCAGAGTTTTGTTTGTTGTTGTTGTTTTTAAGAAAAGAAGTCTCCCTAGAATCCCTCAGATTGCTTGCCTCCGTGGAGAGAGACTGGCCCAGGAATACCTAGCCTAAATTTCTAAGCATGTTTGTTTACCGTGAGAATAGAAGCAGAGAAATGTATGAAGAAGGAGAGAGGGAGAGTTTGGAGAGCAGTGTTTTACAGGTAAAGCAAGAGGTACCCTGGAGACAGAAGAATGGTTCAGGGAGGAAAGGAAGGAGCGAGATGCTTAAACACCCAAGCCTTGTAAATGGGAGCAGAGAGGCATGAACTTCCCCTTCAAGGTGTCTCTGGGTGTAGACTGAACTCTTGCTGGAGAGCTTATGTCCTCCCAGCTAAGACAATGATGACATAACCTTTCATTTTCAGTCAACTAATGGGCTGCATTAATAGCCTTTTTTATTAGCTTTTTATGAGAGGATGATTTAGTCCTGGCTCTTCAGTAATTAGTCAAATTGTCAAGTTGCTCATAAACCAAGACAAATTAGAAATGACCATCCTCTCGCCTGAAGTAGTCTGATATGCCTGGTGATGGTCTTTTCAAAATGTTCAGACAAGGAGGGAGTCTGCAGATACCACACAGGTGAGCAGGTTATTCCCTAGAGCTTATGCACTTTTAAGTCAGCAGCCCCCATGGGTGGAGGAATTACTCAATCCTAGATTTGGGAGCAAGAGGCCAAAACAGAAGCCAGGCGTTATGATTTAATGGAGTTTAATTAAGTATCATTCCCACTGGAGAACGATTTTCTAGGTCATTAATCTGCAATCTTCCTGTTGCAACTGATTCTTCTCTGGGAGAAGAGGGCAAAGTATTTTCTTCCCTTTGAAGGAATGAAGCAAAGAGATTTTATGAATTTAATGCCCGAAGAGATTCTGTGAGAACGTCTTAGAACACTGAGTTTAGAACAAACCAGGACTGGGATTTGGAATTTAGTCAGAACTGATATGCTGATTTGGGTTCAAAGGTATTACATAAATGAATTATATAACAAAAGAGCTGAGGGAACTTACAGATCATTTCATCTAAGTATTTCATTTGATACAGAAGGGTCAGACAGGGAAAGACACTGTCTACCCACAGAGCAGGACAGGAGAGACCCTCTGGATTCTGCTGATTCCCATTCCCTTCGTATCTCATTGCATGGCTGTCCTCCCATGCAAGTCAACATCCTGGCCATACTGGAAGGCAACATTTTATTTTTCCATCTCAGTCCTCCTCTTCCATCTGTTCCCTCTTCTTCATTTCTGGATCCTACTTAGCCTCCTACATTCTTGTCTATCCTATACATAGAGGCTAGAGCAGGGTGCTGTGTATCCTCATCAATGCACAAAGGAAGGACAAAACCTATGTACGGTCTAATCATTCCCAGTGCTTGCTGTCAAGGCTTGTCCTGATTTTGAAAATGCTGGACACTCACTATGGCTAAATCCTGCTGCTACTCATACTCATTCCTTCCTTATTCTGTTCTGGCCTCTAAATCACGTATCTATGTTGTTTAGGTGCCAGGGAGGCAAAACACTGAATAATGGAGACTACTGCATTTTAATCTCCAGATGTGGAGGAGGAAAAGCTGCTCTGGTGAAATCTTCTTAGAAAATTGCCCCCACTCTGCCCACTGCCAGAAAGAGCCCTGTTATGGCTTGGATCTTAAGCGTCCTTCCCAGGTCATGTGTTAAGATTTGATTACCAGCCTGTGGTGTTATTGGAAGGTGGTCGAAACTTTAGGAGGTGAAGCCTAGTGGAAGGAAGTTAGGTCAGTGGGGGAGGGTCGTGCCCTTGAAGGGTATATTGGGTTCCCAGCCCCCTGATCTTTCTTTACTTCACAGTGGCCATGAGGTGAATTGCTACGAGCTCCTGCTGCCATTGCTGCCACAGGCCCAATTGGGCCAAGTGACCATGGACTGAAACCTCTGAAGCCATGATCCAAAATAAATCTTTCCTTCTTTTAAATTGTTTATCTTAGGTATTTTGTCAGGGGAATGGAAATCTTACTAACACAAGGCTATTGGCTATAACACTTTTCCTTTTATAGAGGGCAATTGGAAGCATAAAGAAGGTGACTGTCCAAGGTCACCAAGGAGGTTAGAACACTTCTGAGAATAATTCAGATTCTCTGACTATAACCTCCTTTTTTTTTTTTAAACCACTACACTTCACTTTTTAAAATCAGTACTGTATTACAGTGGGCATAATTCCAAATTAATAGAATCTTCTTCAATTAGTAGAATTCTTCAGACATTATAATTATTCATTTATCAGATGTTTGAGAGCTATCTTTCCAAAAAGCTCAAGGCATTATATATGAATCTAGGTAAAGTGGATAATAAGAAAATTATGAGGCAAGAACAGGTAACAAAAAAATACTAATTCATGCTTGTATTCAACAAGAACATAGAGAGGGCTAGCTGCTGAAGGAAATAAAAAAAAATATAAAACACTATGAGCCTACACTTAATTAGAGAAGCACATAGGAGAAAGATCAGTGGCTTCCAAGGTTAGAAAAGGCTTCATGAAAGAAAAAAAAAAAAACTTGAGATAGACCATGAAGGGTTGAAAAGATTTGGATTGACTTGCAGAGAAGAGAGGATTCCAGGCAGGTAGAAAGGCAATGGTCATAATAAGCATTATTATGTTTTATTTTAGTCTTGATAAGGAATAGCATTTACCTTGGGAAAAGAATAGGAGATAGTATTTAATTGGTGGAGTAGGCGACAACATTGAAGGCCACCAGAAGCAAGGGTTATGAACGGAAGTGGGGGGGGTGGAAGGACTAAGCAATGTTTAATTTAAAACTTCCAGCAAATTGAGATCAAAAGGAAAAAGAAAAGGCTTGTTTATCCCGACCTTCTCAGAATCCACAGAAGATTCTGACACTCAGTGACAAATGTGACCTAGCAACGTCTTTCTACGGAGACCAACGAGAGGCCTGGAGCGGGGACATGTCCCTGGGCTCTTGGTGCCCCTTGGCATCCATAGGAAAGCAGTGCGCCATGATGCGGTTGCCATTTTCCTGCATATGTTTGAAATCTGGACTGACAAGACGAACTGGATAATTTTGCTCAGTTACGTATTGAATTCTCTTCTCTGTGGTACAGGATCCCCTTGAAGCGTGACAGCTGCAATGACTTCCAGATGTTTGCCTCCTGTCTTCTAGCAGACTAGGGTGGATGTGGTAAAGTCCGCGATGGAAACCAAAAACCCAGCCAGATGTACCATGTCAATGTCAGCAACACACACATCTGGCTTCAATACCGGCAGCGATAACCAGAACAAATGGCTGTTATTCCCGCTGTATTCAACTTGTCAGCATTCCCCATTAAAAGGCGGTGGGGGCAGGGACCGAGCAGGCTTGGGGAGCGATGTGGCCAGGCAGCGCTGGCCAGGGGTGCGGGCCGCGCGCCCAGCGTCCCGGCCTCCGGGCCTCGG